>NC_090699.1:2229595-2401213 GCF_040954835.1 Lepisosteus oculatus
CCTGGCCCACCACCACCACCACCACCAGAGCACGCCGCTGCTGTACCGGGACCTGGACCGGGACCGGGCCCACCTGCCCCCCCTCCCACTCCTCCTCCCAGCCCCTGGCCCTGCTGCCCCCGCCGCCGCCCCCCGCCGCCCTCCTCCTCCCAGCACTCCCCGCCCTCCTCCTCCTCCTCCTCCTCCTCGCAGGGCGGCGGGGGGGGCGGCGGGGGCGGCGGGGGGGGGCTGGGGCTCCGGGGCTCCAGCATGCTGGCCCTGAGGAACAGCCCCCAGCCGCTGAGGCGCACCGCCTCCGGGGGGGGCGCGGGGGCCGGCGGGGAGGGGGGGCTGAGCCGCAGCACCTCCGTCACCTCACACATCTCCAACGGCTCCCACCTGTCTTACTCCTAGAGAGAGAGACGGGTTCGTGCAGACACACCGACGGACACTCCAGTACATCAACACTGCACTGAGAGAGAGAGGGGTTAATACACACACACTGACTGGACACTCCAGTACATTAACACTGCACTGAGAGAGAGAGAGGGGTTAATACACACACACTGACTGGACACTCCAGTACATTAACACTGCACTGAGAGAGAGAGGGGTTAATACACACACACTGACTGGACACTCCAGTACATTAACACTGCACTGAGAGAGAGAGGGGTTAATACACACACACTGACTGGACACTCCAGTACATTAACACTGCACTGAGAGAGAGGGGGGTTAATACACACACACTGACTGGACACTCCAGTACATTAACACTGCACTGAGAGAGAGAGGGGTTAATACAGACACACTGACTGGACACTCCAGTACATTAACACTACACTGAGAGAGAGAGGGGTTAATACACACACACTGACTGGACACTCCAGTACACTAACACTGCACTGAGAGAGAGAGGGGTTCATACACACACACTGACTGGACACTCCAGTACATTAACACTGCACTGAGAGAGAGAGAGGGGTTAATACACGCACCCTGACTGGACACTCCAGTACATTAACACTGCACTGAGAGAGAGAGGGGTTAATACACACACACTGACTGGACACTCCAGTACATTAACACTGCACTGAGAGAGAGAGGGGTTAATACAGACACACTGACTGGACACTCCAGTACATTAACACTGCACTGAGAGAGAGAGGGGTTAATACAGACACACTGACTGGACACTCCAGTACATGAACACTGCACTGAGAGAGAGAGGGGTTAATACAGACACACTGACTGGACACTCCAGTACATTAACACTGCACTGAGAGAGAGAGGGGTTAATACACACACACTGACTGGACACTCCAGTACATTAACACTGCACTGAGAGAGAGAGGGGTTAATACAGACACACTGACTGGACACTACAGTATATTAACACTGCACTGAGAGAGAGAGGGGTTAATACACACACACTGACTGGACACTCCAGTACATTAACACTGCACTGAGAGAGAGAGGGGTTAATACACACACACTGACTGGACACTCCAGTACATTAACACTGCACTGAGAGAGAGGGGGGTTAATACACACACACTGACTGGACACTCCAGTACATTAACACTGCACTGAGAGAGAGAGGGGTTAATACAGACACACTGACTGGACACTCCAGTACATTAACACTACACTGAGAGAGAGAGGGGTTAATACACACACACTGACTGGACACTCCAGTACACTAACACTGCACTGAGAGAGAGAGGGGTTCATACACACACACTGACTGGACACTCCAGTACATTAACACTGCACTGAGAGAGAGAGAGGGGTTAATACACGCACCCTGACTGGACACTCCAGTACATTAACACTGCACTGAGAGAGAGAGGGGTTAATACACACACACTGACTGGACACTCCAGTACATTAACACTGCACTGAGAGAGAGAGGGGTTAATACAGACACACTGACTGGACACTCCAGTACATGAACACTGCACTGAGAGAGAGAGGGGTTAATACAGACACACTGACTGGACACTCCAGTACATTAACACTGCACTGAGAGAGAGAGGGGTTAATACACACACACTGACTGGACACTCCAGTACATTAACACTGCACTGAGAGAGAGAGGGGTTAATACAGACACACTGACTGGACACTACAGTATATTAACACTGCACTGAGAGAGAGAGGGGTTAATACAGACAAACTGACTGGACACTCCAGTACATTAACACTGCACTGAGAGAGAGAGGGGTTAATACACACACACTGACTGGACACTACAGTATATTAACACTGCACTGAGAGAGAGAGGGGTTAATACAGACAAACTGACTGGACACTCCAGTACATTAACACTGCACTGAGAGAGAGAGGGGTTAATACACACACACTGACTGGACACTCCAGTACATTAACACTGCACTGAGAGAGAGGGGTTAATACAGACACACTGACTGGACACTCCAGTACATTAACACTGCCCTGAGAGAGAGAGGGGTTAATACACACACACTGACTGGACACTCCAGTACATTAACACTGCACTGAGAGAGAGAGGGGTTAATACAGACACACTGACTGGACACTACAGTATATTAACACTGCACTGAGAGAGAGAGAGGGGTTAATACAGACACACTGACTGGACACTACAGTATATTAACACTGCACTGAGAGAGAGAGAGGGGTTAATACTCACACACTGACTGGACACTCCAGTACATTAACACTGCACTGAGAGAGAGAGGGGTTAATACACACACACTGACTTGACACCCCAGTACATTAACACTGCACTGAGAGAGAGAGAGGGGTTAATACAGACACACTGACTGGACACCCCAGTACATTAACACTGCACTGAGAGAGAGAGGGGTTAATACACACACACTGACTGGACACTCCAGTACATTAACACTGCACTGAGAGAGAGAGGGGTTAATACAGACACACTGACTGGACACTCCAGTACATTAACACTGCACTGAGAGAGAGAGGGGTTCATACACACACACTGACTGGACACTCCAGTACATGAACACTGCACTGAGAGGAGATCACAGAGAATCCCTCAGTATTAAGAACACAACAGGAGAGGAGACACAGTGAAGGAGAGAGGCGATAACAGGATCACTCAGTAATGGACAAGACAGGAGACACACAGAGAGAGGGGAGATGACAAGCTCCTGAGTATGAGCACACAGTGGAGACAGCCGACTCCCGAGATCGACTCTCTCTGCCAGCAGCTGGACCTGTTCCAGGGCGTGTACGTATGTAAATAGATATATAGGTCTGTACTGGAAGACGTCTGGAAGACGTCAAAGACAATTCGGCGGTTGATCCCGGAGGAGATTTTTAACAGGGTTTTTTAAAGATTTTCAACACTGCCATCGTGTGGCTCGGAGGACTAAACTGCAGCTGTCGCTTTAAGAACTCTTAAAGGGATGGCTCTGGAGAAGCATGTGTTGGCCGGACAGTATCTGTAAGTGCTTGTGTGCGTGTCTTATCTCTTGTCAGCAGGATGCGGTGGCAGTGTCAGGAATCTCTCTGTGGTCTGGGAGCTGAGTGGGGCTGGATCTGAGCCCCTGGAGAGAGACCCAGCTGACCCACCCTGGAGTTACTGACCCACCCAAACTGGTTTAAGACCCCTTGTGGGAAACGTTGGAGGTTTCGGGCGTCGCTGACCTGAGTGGAGTTCCTCACGGAGTCACAGACGTCCTGCCTGGAGCTGCTGTTGGTATTGTTCATATCACAGACAGACAGACAGACGGGCACAGAGACTCAGACAGATACAGAGGCTCAGACAGACGGGTACAGAGAATCGGACAGAGAGACAGACAGGCACAGAGACTCAGAAATACAGACGGGTACAGAGACTCGGACAGAGAGACAGACAGGCACAGAGACTCAGACACAGAGAGAGGGAGAGACACAGAGACCCAGACAGAAATACAGACGGGTACAGAGAATCGGACAGAGAGACAGACAGGCACAGAGACTCAGACAGACTCAAAGACACAGACAGAGAGAGGGAGAGACACAGAGACCCAGACAGGCTCTCAGATTGAGAGAGACAGGGTGTCGGTGTTCAGGAGTGACAGTTTACATGGGTCAGGCTGGAGTGTACAGGGGTGCAGTAGAGTTTGGGACCCTCAGCTCAAGACACTGCACAGCTCATTCATTTCCAGCTCCTGAAACGAGAGCCTCGTTCTTGCATCGAAGTCGCTGTCCCTGCAGCCAACGATATTGATGATGAAATAACGAAAGTTACTCCAGGTTCTGGAAGATGTTTCTGAAAGTGTTTTTTATTATAATTTTGTAACTGCTATTAATGTTATTGTTATATTTATGTTTCACACTAACCGTTTTTCAGTTGATAACTTTTTCTAATGCCTACGAGAACAGTTGACTTGTGTGATGCCGAGCACGTCCGCTAGGGGGCGGGGGGCAGAGTTTCGAGCCGCCGAAGACGGGAGAGAGAAGTACAACAGGACTACAGTTCCCGGCATTCCCTGTTTGTCTTTAGCTTTGGTGTCAAAGGGCAGTGCATTGTGGGTGTTGTAGTTTGTTTTTTTTTTAAAAACCGAGTATTACCTGATCATAACCACGGGGCGGCGCTGTTTAAAACTGGCTAAAGTGGTCCAAGCCGGAGTCTGGCGCCGCAGACGAGCTCGGAGCCGCCAGGGGACCGGACATTTCACGCAGAACCCCAGAGGCTGCGGAGAGGAGGTCTTGCTGGGTTGGACTTTTTTTTAAAACTATAATTTAAAATTGCCAATTGCGTTTTACGAGTCGTTACAAGTGAGGGGCTGCAGTAGCGTTCCCCGCCGCTGGGGGCGCTGTGGGGGGGTGGGGGGTGGTGTCGGGTTGTTATAAACGGACTGTCTGTACAGAAACTTAACCGAGAACTTAAAAAAACACTCAAAAAAGAAAAACAAGACGATTAACAAAAGAAATCTGTTTTAAGAAGAGTTAATGATTTTATGTGAAACTCGTTGTAATGTTCATAATAATGTGAATAGCCGTTATAAACAGAAACAAAAGAGACTTAATTAAAAAACTAAAAAAAAGTTTTTCTCAGTCTGAAATCTTTTATTTGTGTTCCTTCATTATGTAATGAGTCTGATCAAATACACCTGCAGCTCCCAGCTCCCAGCCCACTGGAGCCCAGCAGGGGGCGCTCTCTCCCAGCTCCCAGCCCACTGGAGCCCAGCAGGGGGAGCCTGGCCAGTACCTGGAGGGGAGACTCCTGGGAGAGGGGTGAGTGGGGCCAGCAGGGGGCGCTCTCTCCCAGCTCCCAGCCCACTGGAGCCCAGCAGGGGAGCCTGGCCAGTACCTGGAGGGAGACTCCTGGGAGAGGGGTGAGTGGGGCCAGCAGGGGGCGCTCTCTCCCTGCGCTCTGTGTGGTCCTGATGCCCCAGTCCAGTGATGGTGAGCTATAAAAGAGTAGGGCTGGACACTGAGGGGGACACTGGACTGGAAGAAGGCTCCGTCCTTCAGATGAGACGTGAAACCGGGGTCCTGACTCTCTGTGCTCATGAACAATCCCGGGGTGTCTCTATAAAAGAGTCGGGGTGTTACCCCGGTGTCCCCCTGGTCTTGACCAGTCCTGGCCTCCTAGTAACCCCTAATGACCTCTGACCTGTCCTCCTCGCCCTGAGAGCTGCTGTGTGTGAGCGCACTGGTGGGGCTCCACACTGCTGCTGCTGGAGGGGATCCCCACCACCAGCGGGGCGTCCAGAAAGGCGCTATATAAGTATAAGGCTATTATTAATGACCTCTGACCTGTCCTCCTCGCTCTGAGAGCTGCTGTGTGGGAGAAGACCAGGTGGGGTACACACGGGTGGGGAGGGGACCCCCCTACTGTAAGGAGCTCTGAGTGAGGTGTCCAGGAAAGCGCTGTAGAAGCATAAAGAATTATTATTAAATATTGATTTACTTCAATGTGATAACTGATTCACTGGGCAGGGGTCAGCACTGGGCCCTGGGGTGCTGTCTGTGTGGAGTTTGCATGTTCTCCCTGCGTTGGCCTCGGTTTCCTTCCCCGATCCGTGTGTGTGTGTGTGTGTTTCTGCGGTGCACTGGTATAGAGAGACACACACACACACTGGACCCTAACAGGACTCGACCGTGGAAAAACCGAGCCATCTGCAACCTGTAAGGCCTGGACTGCACCACGCCACACACGAGCCCGGTGCGGGGGCGTTGAGCGCGTCTCCTCCGGGCGGCTCGGATCCCGACGCGGGGTCGCACCGACAGCGTCGACGCGCGAATGGCAGGAGCAGAGACTTTGAAAGACCGTATCCAGACTCTCAGCGATATGAGCTGATGGTTTCAGCGAGGAGGGAGCCGGATAATTAGACAGATCGTGACGGTTTCAAGCGAAAAACCAATCCTCTCCCCCCCCCCCTGCCTGGAGAGTTTGGTATCGTCCGCCGCGCCTTCCGGACGGAGCCTCGCAAGTCGGGCCGCTTGACGGGGGGCGGCGAGGGAGGACATGAAAAATATTCCCACAGTGGCGCTCGGGGACGTGTTTCGGCAGCGGGACCTCAGATCTGATCGGATCGGATGACTTGTACATCTTCTGGTCCGGACGTAGTCACCCACGCGATACGGTTCAAAGACCCGAGTCCTCACGCTCCTCTGGAAGCGAGGCACAACCCCCCCCCCGCCTCCTGTGAGAGTGGAGCCGTCCGCGGCGGTGACGTCACGTTAAGGGCCGGTTCTGGGTCCGTATCCGGAGGAGAGCGGGTCCGGACGCCTCGCTCGTCTGCAGCTGCAGCACCATGGCGGAGGAGAACATCTTCCTCTTCGTCCCCAACCTGATCGGTGAGCCCGCCTGCGCGTCGTCTCTTTCCCTGTTCTACACAGTTTATTACTGATGCGCTGCGCTGGACTGCTCTGTGCGCCACTGGACTGGACTCGACTGGACTGGACTGGGACTGGACTGGTCTGCTCGTGCGCCACTGGACTGGACTGGACTGTGCGTCACTGGGCTGTACTACTCTGTGCTCCACTGGACTGGACTGGACTGGACTGTGCGCCACTGATCTGGACTGGACTGTGTTACAGTGGTCTGGTATGGACTGGTCTATGCACCACTGGTTTGTGTTCTACTGGACTGGTCTGTACACCCTGCACTCTCAGTGCAGTGTTAATGTACTGGAGTGTCCAGTCAGTGTGTGTGTATGAACCCCTCTCTCTCTCAGTGGCAGTGTTAATGTACTGGAGTGTCCAGTCAGTGTGTGTGTATGAACCCCTCTCTCTCAGTGCAGTGTTAATGTACTGGAGTGTCCAGTCAGTGTGTCTGTATTAACCCCTCTCTCTCTCACTGCAGTGTTAATGTACTGGAGTGTCCAGTCAGTGTGTCTGTATTAACCCCTCTCTCTCTCAGTGCAGTGTTCATGTACTGGAGTGTCCAGTCAGTGTGTCTGTATTAACCCGTCTCTCTATCTCAGTGCAGTGTTAATGTACTGGAGTGTCCAGTCAGTGTGTCTGTATGAACCCCTCTCTCTCTCAGTGCAGTGTTAATGTACTGGAGTGTCCAGTCAGTGTGTGTGTATTAACCCCTCTCTCTCAGTGCAGTGTTAATGTACTGGAGTGTCCAGTCAGTGTGTGTGTATTAACCCCTCTCTCTCTCAGTGCAGTGTTAATGTACTGGAGTGTCCAGTCAGTGTGTGTGTATGAACCCCTCTCTCTCTCAGTGCAGTGTTAATGTACTGGAGTGTCCAGTCAGTGTGTCTGTATGAACCCCTCTCTCTCAGTGCAGTGTTAATGTACTGGAGTGTCCAGTCAGTGTGTGTGTATGAACCCCTCTCTCTCAGTGCAGTGTTAATGTACTGGAGTGTCCAGTCAGTGTGTCTGTATTAACCCCTCTCTCTCTCACTGCAGTGTTAATGTACTGGAGTGTCCAGTCAGTGTGTCTGTATTAACCCCTCTCTCTCTCAGTGCAGTGTTCATGTACTGGAGTGTCCAGTCAGTGTGTCTGTATTAACCCGTCTCTCTATCTCAGTGCAGTGTTAATGTACTGGAGTGTCCAGTCAGTGTGTCTGTATGAACCCCTCTCTCTCTCAGTGCAGTGTTGATGTACTGGAGTGTCCAGTCAGTGTGTGTGTATTAACCCCTCTCTCTCAGTGCAGTGTTAATGTACTGGAGTGTCCAGTCAGTGTGTCTGTATGAACCCCTCTCTCTCTCAGTGCAGTGTTAATGTACTGGAGTGTCAAGTCAGTGTGTGTGTATTAACCCCTCTCTCTCTCAGTGCAGTGTTAATGTACTGGAGTGTCCAGTCAGTGTGTCTGTATGAACCCCTCTCTCTCTCAGTGCAGTGTTGATGTACTGGAGTGCCCAGTCAGTGTGTGTGTATTAACCCCTCTCTCTCTAAGTGCAGTGTTAATGTACTGGAGTGTCCAGTCAGTGTGTCTGTATTAACCCCTCTCTCTCTCTCAGTGCAGTGTTAATGTACTGGAGTGTCCAGTCAGTGTGTGTGTATTAACCCCTCCCTCTCTCTCAGTGTAGTGTTGATGGGGATTAACCCCTCTCTCTCTCAGTGCAGTGTTGATGGGGATTAACCCCTCTCTCTCTCAGGCTATGCCCGGATTGCACTGGCTCTCCTGGCCCTGTACTTCATGCCCACCAGTCCTGTTCCCGCCATCATCAGTTACCTGATCAGTGCCCTGCTGGATGCGTTTGATGGAATGGCAGCCCGATCGCTGAACCAGGGTACTGTACCTCCGCCTGAACTCCCTGAGCATCAGGAGAGTCTGTCTGTCTGTGTGTCTCTCTCGATCGCTGAACCAGGGTACTGTACCTCCGCCTGAACTCCCTGAGCATCAGGAGAGTCTGTCTGTCTGTGTGTGTCTCTCTCTCTTGATCGCTGAACCAGGGTACTGTACCTCCGCCTGAACTCCCTGAGCATCAGGAGAGTCTGTCTGTCTGTGTCTCTCTCTCTCGATCGCTGAACCAGGGTACTGTACCTCCGCCTGAACTCCCTGAGCACCAGGAGAGTCTGTCTGTCTGTGTGTCTCTCTCAGTCGCTGAACCAGGGTACTGTACCTCCGCCTGAACTCCCTGAGCATCAGGAGAGTCTGTCTGTGTGTGTCTCTCTCTTGATCGCTGAACCAGGGTACTGTACCTCTGCCTGAACTCCCTGAGCACCAGGAGAGTCTGTCTGTCTGTGTGTGTCTCTCTCAATCGCTGAACCAGGGTACTGTACCTCCGCCTGAACTCCCTGAGCATCAGGAGAGTCTGTCTGTCTGTGTGTGTCTCTCTCAATGAACCAGGGTACTGTACCTCCACCTGAACTCCCTGAGCACCAGGAGAGTCTGTCTCTCTGTCTCACTCTCTCTGCCTGTCTGTCTGTCTCTCTCTCTCAGGGACGAAGTTCGGGGCGATGCTCGACATGCTGACTGACCGCTGTGTCACCATGTGCCTGCTGGTCAACCTCTCCCTCCTCTACCCACAATGCACCTTCCTCTTCCAGCTCAGCATGACCCTGGATGTGGCCTCCCACTGGCTGCACCTGCACAGGTGAGTCCGCGGGGTGGCCCCTGGCCCCTGGCCCCTGACCCCTGACCCCTGACCCCTGACCCTGTGTCCCTCTCTGCCCTGCAGCTCGATCATGAAGGGCAGCTCCAGCCACAAGACCATCGACCTGTCTGGAAACCCCCTGCTCAGAGTCTACTACACCTCGCGGGTGAGCAGCTGTCGGCTACCCTCTGGGAACAACGTCTTCCAGTACAGACCTATATATCTATTTACATACGTGCACGCCCTGGAACAGGTCCAGCTGCTGGCAGAGAGAGTCGATCTCTGGAGTCGGCTGTCTCCACTGTGTGCTCATACTCAGGAGCTTGTCATCTCCCCTCTCTCTGTCTCCTGTCTTGTCCATTACTGAGTGATCATGTTATCTCCTCTCTCTCTCACTGTGTCTCCTCTCCTGTTGTGTTCTTAATACTGAGGGATTCTCTGTGATCTCCTCTCAGTGCAGTGTTCATGTACTGGAGTGTCCAGTCAGTGTGTGTGTATTAACCCCTCTCTCTCTCAGTGCAGTGTTAATGTACTGGAGTGTCCAGTCAGTGTGTCTGTATGAACCCCTCTCTCTCTCAGTGCAGTGTTAATGTACTGGAGTGTCCAGTCAGTGTGTCTGTATGAACCCCTCTCTCTCTCAGTGCAGTGTTAATGTACTGGAGTGTCCAGTCAGTGTGTGTGTATTAACCCCTCTCTCTCTCTCAGTGCAGTGTTAATGTACTGGAGTGTCCAGTCAGTGTGTGTGTATTAACCCCTCTCTCTCTCTCAGTGCAGTGTTAATGTACTGGAGTGTCCAGTCAGTGTGTGTGTATTAACCCCTCTCTCTCTCTCAGTGCAGTGTTAATGTACTGGAGTGTCCAGTCAGTGTGTCTGTATTAACCCCACTCTCTCTCAGTGCAGTGTTAATGTACTGGAGTGCCCAGTCAGTGTGTCTGTATTAACCCCTCTCTCTCTCTCTCAGTGCAATGTTAATATACTGGAGTGTCCAGTCAGTGTGTGTATTAACCCCTCTCTCTCTCTCAGTGCCGTGTTAATGTACTGGAGTGTCCAGTCAGTGTGTGTGTATTAACCCCTCTCTCTCTCTCAGTGCCGTGTTAATGTACTGGAGTGTCCAGTCAGTGTGTGTGTATTAACCCCTCTCTCTCTCTCAGTGCAGTGTTAATGTACTGGAGTGTCCCAGTCAGTGTGTGTGTATTAACCCCTCTCTCTCTCAGTGCAGTGTTAATGTACTGGAGTGTCCAGTCAGTGTGTGTGTATTAACCCCTCTCTCTCTCTCTCAGTGCAGTGTTAATGTACTGGAGTGTCCAGTCAGTGTGTGTGTATTAACCCCTCTCTCTCTCTCAGTGCAGTGTTAATGTACTGGAGTGTCCAGTCAATGTGTCTGTATTAACCCCACTTTCTCTCAGTGCAGTGTTAATGTACTGGAGTGTCCAGTCAGTGTGTCTGTATTAACCCCTCTCTCTCTCTCTCTCTCAGTGCAGTGTTAATTTACTGGAGTGTCCAGTCAGTGTGTGTATTAACCCCTCTCTCTCTCTCAGTGCAGTGTTAATGTACTGGAGTGTCCAGTCAGTGTGTGTGTATTAACCCCTCTCTCTCTCAGTGCAGTGTTAATGTACTGGAGTGTCCAGTCAGTGTGTGTGTATTAACCCCTCTCTCTCTCAGTGCAGTGTTAATGTACTGGAGTGTCCAGTCAGTGTGTGTGTATTAACCCCTCTCTCTCTCTCAGTGCAGTGTTAATGTACTGGAGTGTCCAGTCAGTGTGTGTGTATTAACCCCTCTCTCTCTCTCAGTGCAGTGTTGATGTACTGGAGTGTCCAGTCAGTGTGTCTGTATTAACCCCTCTCTCTCTCAGACGGTGCTGTTCTTGATGTGCTCTGGAAATGAGTTATTCTACTGCCTGCTGTATGTGCTCCACTTCATCCAAGATCCACCGGGTAAGTGTGTGTGTGTGTGTGTGTGACTCTGACCCCTGTGTCTCTCTGTCTCAGTGTGACTCTGACCCCTGTGTCTCTCTGTCTCAGTGTGACTCTGACCCCAGTGTCTCTCTGTCTCAGTGTGACTCTGACCCCAGTGTCTCTCTGTCTCAGTGTGACTCTGACCCCAGTGTCTCTCTGTCTCAGTGTGACTCTGACCCCAGTGTCTCTCTGTCTCAGTGTGACTCTGACCCCAGTGTCTCTCTGTCTCAGTGTGACTCTGACCCCAGTGTCTCTCTGTCTCAGTGTGACTCTGACCCCAGTGTCTCTCTGTCTCAGTGTGACTCTGACCCCTGTCTCTCTCTCTCAGTGTGACTCTGACCCCAGTGTCTCTCTGTCTCAGTGTGACTCTGACCCGTCTCTCTCTCTCTGTGTGACTCTGACCCCAGTGTCTCTCTGTCTCAGTGTGACTCTGACCCCAGTGTCTCTCTGTCTCAGTGTGACTCTGACCCCAGTGTCTCTCTCTCTCAGTGTGACTCTGACCCCAGTGTCTCTCTCTCTCAGTGTGACTCTGACCCCAGTGTCTCTCTCTCTCAGTGTGACTCTGACCCCAGTGTCTCTCTCTCTCAGTGTGACTCTGACCCCAGTGTCTCTCTCTCTCCCAGTGTGACTCTGACCCCAGTGTCTCTCTCTCTCAGTGTGACTCTGACCCGTCTCTCTCTCTCTGTGTGACTCTGACCCCAGTGTCTCTCTCTCTCTCAGTGTGACTCTGACCCCAGTGTCTCTCTGTCTCAGTGTGACTCTGACCCCAGTGTCTCTCTCTCAGTGTGACTCTGACCCCAGTGTCTCTCTCTCTCAGTGTGACTCTGACCCCAGTGTCTCTCTCTCTCAGTGTGACTCTGACCCGTGTCTCTCTGTCTCAGTGTGACTCTGACCCCAGTGTCTCTCTCAATTCAATTCAATTCAATTCAAGGTGCTTTATTAGCATGACCGATGGGTACAATCAGTGTTGCCAAAGCAAATAAAAATAATAAAATTAACATAGAACAAAACAAAAAATAGAAGTAAAATAAAATCTACAGACATGTTACAGACATTTACAACAAAGACATATTATATAATATTGACATACTGTAGGCAGCTGGAGCATTATTGGGAGACGGACTCACTGTTCCTCAGGCTGTGACAGGAGATCACATACTGGGCTGCCAGATCAACTGAGTTCCCTCCTCCCTCTCCCAGTAGGATTGGGACCTGTTGTGGTTTTGGCAGGTGTGGGAACTCTGGGATTAGATTTCTGAATTTCGGGAAGAATGTTTCTCTAATCCCAGAGTATCTGTCACAGTGCAGTAGGAAGTGCACCTCTGTCTCTATTTCTCCCCGCTGGCAGTGGGAGCACAGCCTGTCCTCTCTGGGCAGCCAGGTCTGCCTGTGTCGCCCAGTTTCTATGGCCAGGTTGTGGTCACTGAGCCTGTACTTCGTCAGGGTCTGTTTCTGTTTGTTATTTTTTATTTTGGTCAAATATTCAGCTAGTGTGTATTGTCTGTTTAAGGTTCTGTAGCATTCCAGTTTATGTTGTGTTTGTGTGTGTGTGTCCCAGTGTGTGAGATATTGCTGTTTGATCTGTGCTGTGATGTGGTTGAGTCTGGGTTGTGGTGCTCTAGCAG
Organism: Lepisosteus oculatus; assembly: GCF_040954835.1. Taxonomy (NCBI): domain Eukaryota; kingdom Metazoa; phylum Chordata; class Actinopteri; order Semionotiformes; family Lepisosteidae; genus Lepisosteus; species Lepisosteus oculatus. The sequence goes on from NC_090699.1 coordinate 2,242,659, forward strand.
TGCTGTCCTGAGGCTGGTTAGTGTTGGTGTGGCTCAGGTCGGTGAGCCTCAGGACCAGCTGGCTCAGGGGGCTCTGTTTTGGGCTCAGCTCTTGGCTCAGCAGGGCTTTGTGGTGGTAGGAATTTTGGTCGCTGTTTTTTAGGTGTAGCCAATACTTTAATATTCTTTTCTGTATGTTTATCAATAGTGGGTACTGGCCTAATTCGGCCCTGCACCCGTTGTTAGGAGTTTTTCTCTGCACACGGAGGATGATTCTACAGATCTCCATGTGCAGAGTTTCTGTGGGGTGTTTGTCCCATTGGGTGTAATCCTGGTCTGTGAGGGGACCCCAAACTTCACTGCCGTATAGGGCAATGGGTTGGATTACACTTTCAAATATTTGGAGCCAGATTCTTGTTGGTGGGTTGATGTTGAAGAGCCTCCTTCTTATTGCGTAGAAAGCCCTGAGTGCCTTCTCCCTCAGTGCCTTCACTGCCAGGTCAAAACTCCCGGAAGAGCTGATGGTGAGACCGAGATATGTGTAGCTGGATGTGTGCTCCAATGTGTTCTTGTTCAGTGTGAATTTGTACCTGTTTCCCTGAGGTCTGGCTTTCTTCTGGAAAACCATAACTCTGGTCTTGTCCAGATTGACTGTCAGTGCCCAGGTCTGACAGTACTGCTCCAGCAGTGCCAGGTTCTGCTGCAGCCCCTGTTCTGTGGGCGACAGCAGAACAGGGGCTGCTGTCTCAGTGTGACTCTGACCCCAGTGTCTCTCTCTCTCAGTGTGACTCTGACCCCAGTGTCTCTCTCTCCCAGTGTGACTCTGACCCCAGTGTCTCTCTCTCTCAGTGTGACTCTGACCCCAGTGTCTCTCTCAATTCAATTCAATTCAAGGTGCTTTATTAGCATGACCGATAGGTACAATCAGTGTTGCCAAAGCAAATAAAAATAATAAAATTAACATAGAACAAAACAAAAAATAGAAGTAAAATAAAATCTACAGACATGTTACAGACATTTACAACAGAGACATATTATATAATATCGACATATACTGTAGGCGGCTGGAGCATTATTGGGAGACGGACTCACTGTTCCTCAGGCTGTGACAGGAGATCACATACTGGGCTGCCAGATCAACTGAGTTCCCTCCTCCCTCTCCCAGTAGGATTGGGACCTGTTGTGGTTTTGGCAGGTGTGGGAACTCTGGGATTAGATTTCTGAATTTCGGGAAGAATGTTTCTCTAATCCCAGAGTATCTGTCACAGTGCAGTAGGAAGTGCACCTCTGTCTCTATTTCTCCCCGCTGGCAGTGGGAGCACAGCCTGTCCTCTCTGGGCAGCCAGGTCTGCCTGTGTCGCCCAGTTTCTATGGCCAGGTTGTGGTCACTGAGCCTGTACTTCGTCAGGGTCTGTTTCTGTTTGTTATTTTTTATTTTGGTCAAATATTCAGCTAGTGTGTATTGTCTGTTTAAGGTTCTGTAGCATTCCAGTTTATGTTGTGTTTGTGTGTGTGTGTCCCAGTGTGTGAGATATTGCTGTTTGATCTGTGCTGTGATGTGGTTGAGTCTGGGTTGTGGTGCTCTAGCAGTGCTGTCCTGAGGCTGGTTAGTGTTGGTGTGGCTCAGGTCGGTGAGCCTCAGGACCAGCTGGCTCAGGGGGCTCTGTTTTGGGCTCAGCTCTTGGCTCAGCAGGGCTTTGTGGTGGTAGGAATTTTGGTCACTGTTTTTTAGGTGTAGCCAATACTTTAATACTCTCTTCTGTATGTTTATCAATAGTGGGTACTGGCCTAATTCGGCCCTGCACCCGTTGTTAGGAGTTTTTCTCTGCACACGGAGGATGATTCTACAGATCTCCATGTGCAGAGTTTCTGTGGGGTGTTTGTCCCATTGGGTGTAATCCTGGTCTGTGAGGGGACCCCACACTTCACTGCCGTATAGGGCAATGGGTTGGATTACACTTTCAAATATTTGGAGCCAGATTCTTGTTGGTGGGTTGATGTTGAAGAGCCTCCTTCTTATTGCGTAGAAAGCCCTGAGTGCCTTCTCCCTCAGTGCCTTCACTGCCAGGTCAAAACTCCCAGAAGAGCTGATGGTGATGGTGTCTCTCTCTCTCAGTGTGACTCTGACCCCGGTGTCTCTCTCTCTCAGTGTGACTCTGACCCCAGTGTCTCTCTCTCTCAGTGTGACTCTGACCCCAGTGTCTCTCTCTCTCAGTGTGACTCTGACCCCTGTCTCTCTCTCTCTCAGTGTGACTCTGACCCCTGTCTCTCTCTCTCAGTGTGACTCTGACCCCAGTGTCTCTCTCTCTCAGTGTGACTCTGACCCCAGTGTCTCTCTCTCTCAGTGTGACTCTGACCCCAGTGTCTCTCTCTCTCAGTGTGACTCTGACCCCAGTGTCTCTCTCTCTCAGTGTGACTCTGACCCCAGTGTCTCTCTCTCTGTGTGACTCTGACCCCAGTGTCTCTCTCTCTCAGTGTGACTCTGACCCCAGTGTCTCTCTCTCTCAGTGTGACTCTGACCCCAGTGTCTCTCTCTCTCAGTGTGACTCTGACCCCAGTGTCTCTCTCTCTCAGTGTGACTCTGACCCCAGTGTCTCTCTCTCTCTCAGTGTGACTCTGACCCCAGTGTCTCTCTCTCTCTCAGTGTGACTCTGACCCCAGTGTCTCTCTGTCTCAGTGTGACTCTGACCCCAGTGTCTCTCTCTCTCAGTGTGACTCTGACCCCTGTCTCTCTCTCTCAGTGTGACTCTGACCCCAGTGTCTCTCTGTCTCAGTGTGACTCTGACCCCAGTGTCTCTCTGTCTCAGTGTGACTCTGACCCCAGTGTCTCTCTGTCTCAGTGTGACTCTGACCCCTGTCTCTCTGTCTCAGTGTGACTCTGACCCCAGTGTCTCTCTGTCTCAGTGTGACTCTGACCCCAGTGTCTCTCTCTGTCTCAGTGTGACTCTGACCCCAGTGTCTCTCTCTCTCAGTGTGACTCTGACCCCTGTCTCTCTCTGTCTCAGTGTGACTCTGACCCCTGTCTCTCTCTGTCTCAGTGTGACTCTGACCCCTGTCTCTCTCTCTCAGTGTGACTCTGACCCCAGTGTCTCTTTCTCTCAGTGTGACTCTGACCCCAGTGTCTCTCTCTGTCTCAGTGTGACTCTGACCCCAGTGTCTCTCTCTCAGTGTGACTCTGACCCCTGTGTCTCTCTCTCTCAGTGTGACTCTGACCCCAGTGTCTCTCTCTGTCTCAGTGTGACTCTGACCCCTGTCTCTCTCTCTCAGTGTGACTCTGACCCGTGTCTCTCTCTCTCAGTGTGACTCTGACCCCAGTGTCTCTCTCTCTCAGTGTGACTCTGACCCCAGTGTCTCTCTCTCTCAGTGTGACTCTGACCCCAGTGTCTCTCTGTCTCAGTGTGACTCTGACCCGTGTCTCTCTCTCTCAGTGTGACTCTGACCCCAGTTTCTCTCTCTCTCAGTGTGACTCTGACCCCTGTCTCTCTCTCTCAGTGTGACTCTGACCCCAGTGTCTCTCTCTCTGTCTCCCAGTGCTCCTGCAGGCTCTGCTGTACCTCAGCGCTCCAGTGGCGGTGCTCAAGTCTGGGATCAGCGTCGTCCATCTCGTCACGGCCGCGCGGAACCTGGCGGCCATCGACCGCGCGGAGAGGGGGGCGCGGCGCGACTGAGCGAGGGAGACGGGCGGGCGAGGGCGGGCGAGGGCAGGCGCTGTCCGCGAGCTGTATCTCTCGTTACACTGTTATTGTAATAGGTGGGTGGGGCCGTCAGTACGAAAGTCTTAGTCTTTTCTTGTGTCAATATAGCGCCTTTCGCCTCGCAGCATCCCAGAGTGCTTTGCAGAGAGGAGGGGGCCCCTGCACCCCACAGCCCCCCACTCCACCCCCCCAGGGCGTCTTTAATGACCAGTACTCAGGACACCAGCTTCCACACCCCTGTCCTTACTGTGTCCTGCCCCCTGCTGGGCTCCCAGGCCGGTTCTGACCCGGTCCAGAGGGGAGAGCGCCCCCCAGCCTGGTTCTGACCCGGTCCGGAGGGGAGAGCGTCCCCCAGCCTGGTTCTGACCCAGTCCAGAGGGGAGAGGGCCCCCTGCTGGTCCTCCAGCCTGGTTCTGACCCGGTCCGGAGGGGAGAGCGCCCCCCAGCCTGGTTCTGACCCGGTCCGGAGGGGAGCACCCCCTGCTGGTCCTCCAGCCTGGTTCTGACCCGGTCCGGAAGGGAGAGCCCCCCCTGCTGGTCCTCCAGCCTGGTTCTGACCCGGTCCGGAGGGGAGAGCACCCTTCCTGGGACTGTGAAGCACTTTGAAGCCCTGAGGCCAGAACACAGCTGCTTCTCCTCTGTACCCCCTGAGATCATGTAGACGTGAAGAGAGAAAGTATTATTATTGTTATTGTTATTATTATTATTATTGTTATTATTATTATTATTATTATTATTATTATTATTATTATTATTATTATTATTATTATCGTCTAGATGTCAGCACTGGGTTTGAGGGGGCTGTGCTGTTGGGAAGGGACCAGACCTCTCCTCCAATCAGCATGTAGCTGTGGGGAGGGACCGTACAACTCCTCCAATCAGCACGGGGTCGTGGGGAGGGGCACAACTCTCCTCCAATCGGCAATTTGTAAAGAGACAGAGGGTCCAGTGAAACCGTTAGTTGTCCTGATGAGTGTTGTAGAGTTAAACCATCACGTGTGGGTAGACGTGTGTTCAGTGTCACTCCCTGGGGCGATGGCTGACCAAGCCCAGTTGGGACTGAGGGACCAGAAGTCCGTTCGGACTGGACCGGGAGATGGGTAGCAGGGACCAGGTGTTCGGGCTGTACAGCCACCTGCTTGCATGTCCAGCAGACTGGGAATGTAACTGCACAACCCCAGGGTTCCTAATAAAGTGGCCACAGCCTTTCACTTCTCCACTGTCGCTGTGTCATGACTGTACTGTTCCCATCAAGCTAGAGAGCACTGTAAGAGCTTGTCACCCTGATGGCCTGAGTGATGAACTGAGTGTGAGACAGTGTCTCTCCTGGGATCAGTGTGTGTGTTAAACTGAGTGTGAGACAGTGTCTCTGCTGGGATCAGTGTGTGTTAAACTGAGTGTGAGACAGTGTGTCTCTGCTGGGATCAGTGTGTGTGTTAAACTGAGTGTGAGACAGCGTCTCTGCTGGGATCAGTGTGTGTGTTAAACTGAGTGTGAGACAGTGTCTCTGCTGGGATCAGTGTGTGTGTTAAACTGAGTGTGAGACAGTGTCTCTGCTGGGATCAGTGTGTGTGTTAAACTGAGTGTGAGACAGTGTCTCTGCTGGGATCAGTGTGTGTGTTAAACTGAGTGTGAGACAGTGTCTCTGCTGGGATCAGTGTGTGTGTTAAACTGAGTGTGAGACAGTGTCTCTGCTGGGATCAGTGTGTGTGTTAAACTGAGTGCGAGACGGTGTGTCTCTGCTGGGATCAGTGTGTGTGTTAAACTGAGTGTGAGACGGTGTGTCTCTGCTGGGATCAGTGTGTGTGTTAAACTGAGTGTGAGACAGTGTCTCTGCTGGGATCAGTGTGTGTGTTAAACTGAGTGTGAGACAGTGTCTCTGCTGGGATCAGTGTGTGTGTTAAACTGAGTGTGAGACAGCGTGTCTCTGCTGGGATCAGTGTGTGTGTTAAACTGAGTGTGAGACAGCGTCTCTGCTGGGATCAGTGTGTGTGTTAAACTGAGTGTGAGACAGCGTCTCTGCTGGGATCAGTGTGTGTGTTAAACTGAGTGTGAGACAGTGTCTCTGCTGGGATCAGTGTGTGTGTTAAACTGAGTGTGAGACTGTGTCTCTGCTGGGATCAGTGTGTGTGTTAAACTGAGTGTGAGACAGTGTCTCTGCTGGGATCAGTGTGTGTGTTAAACTGAGTGTGAGACAGTGTGTCTCTGCTGGGATCAGTGTGTGTGTTAAACTGAGTGTGAGACAGTGTCTCTGCTGGGATCAGTGTGTGTGTTAAACTGAGTGAGACAGTGTCTCTGCTGGGATCAGTGTGTGTGTTAAACTGATTGTGAGACAGCGTGTCTCTGCTGGGATCAGTGTGTGTGTTAAACTGAGTGTGAGACAGTGTCTCTGCTGGGATCAGTGTGTGTGTTAAACTGAGTGTGAGACAGTGTGTCTCTGCTGGGATCAGTGTGTGTGTTAAACTGAGTGTGAGACAGTGTCTCTGCTGGGATCAGTGTGTGTGTTAAACTGAGTGTGAGACAGTGTCTCTGCTGGGATCAGTGTGTGTTAAACTGAGTGTGAGACAGTGTGTCTCTGCTGGGATCAGTGTGTGTTAAACTGAGTGTGAGACAGTGTGTCTCTGCTGGGATCAGTGTGTGTGTTAAACTGAGTGCGAGACAGTGTGTCTCTGCTGGGATCAGTGTGTGTGTTAAACTGAGTGTGAGACAGTGTCTCTGCTGGGATCAGTGTGTGTGTTAAACTGAGTGTGAGACAGTGTCTGTGCTGGGATCAGTGTGTGTGTGTTAAACTGAGTGTGAGACAGTGTCTCTCTGCTGGGATCAGTGTGTGTGTTAAACTGAGTGTGAGACAGTGATCTCTCTCTCCCCTGTGTATCAACCCCCACAGTACCGCCTTCAAGACCTTCATCAGGTACTGACACACACACACTGTCTCTCTCTCTCCCCTGTCTATCAACCCCCACAGTACCGCCTTCAAGACCTTCATCAGTACTGACACACACACACACAGTCACGTTTTTGCTCTTGGATGGTCTGTAAATTCGCGTTTCCATTGGGTTTTAACTCAGTTTAACACACACACTGAAGGTCTTGAAGGCGGTACTGTGGGGGTTGATACACAGGGGAGAGAGAGAGACAGTGTGTGTGTGTGTCAGTACCTGATGAAGGTCTTGAAGGCGGTACTGTGGGGGTTGATACACAGGGGAGAGAGAGAGACAGTGTGTGTGTGTCAGTACCTGATGAAGGTCTTGAAGGCGGTACTGTGGGGGTTGATACACAGGGGAGAGAGAGAGACAGTGTGTGTGTGTCAGTACCTGATGAAGGTCTTGAAGGCGGTACTGTGGGGGTTGATACACAGGGGAGAGAGAGAGACAGTGTGTGTGTGTCAGTACCTGATGAAGGTCTTGAAGGCGGTACTGTGGGGGTTGATACACAGGGGAGAGAGAGAGACAGTGTGTGTGTGTGTGTCAGTACTGATGAAGGTCTTGAAGTCGGTACTGTGGGGGTTGATAGACAGGGGAGAGAGAGAGACAGTGTGTGTTACCCCAGTGTCCCCCTGGTCTTGACCAGTCCTGGCCTCCTAGTAACCCCTAATGACCTCTGACCTGTCCTCCTCGCCCTGAGAGCTGCTGTGTGTGAGCGCACTGGTGGGGCTCCACACTGCTGCTGCTGGAGGGGATCCCCACCACCAGCGGGGCGTCCAGAAAGGCGCTATATAAGTAAAAGGCTATTATTAATGACCTCTGACCTGTCCTCCTTGCTCTGAGAGCTGCTGTGTGGGGAGAATACTGGAACATCACCCAGGTGGGGGTACACACTGGTGGGGGGTGGGGGGGATCCCCATGACCTGTAAAGCGCTCTGCGTGTGTGTGTCCAGAAACGCGCTGTATAAGCGTAGGAATTGTTTTAAAGAGGAAAGTTACTTATTAGTTCTTATGATCTGTATTTTTGTGGATCCTTTGTGTATATTTGTTCAAATAAAGAATTAAAAAAATATGGAGATAAAAAGGTTTTTATTTCCCATGAACCTTTGCACTTTTGTTGGTCTCAGTGTTTTAAAAGAGAGAAGAAAAGAGCTTTTAAGAGGACATTCGTTTTATAATGTTAAATAGCGTTGTCATGCTGGCAAAATTATACACACTTCACCGGGGAGTGCTTGAAACGTCCGTGCACTTCAAAAACAAGTCTCACCCTCTTTAAAAAGGATCGGAGAATCCCCTTGGAAACGGGTCCGGCGTGTCAGCTTATGGTTGTGTCTGACCTCAAACGCAACGTTAATAACGTTCGAGCTGCGGATTCACTGTCGTAGTTTTATCGGACAGTGCCTATAGGAATATACGCGGAACTCCTACATTTTCTTCTGTGTCCTGTAAGAGGGCGTCGCGCCGCTGCTGCGTCATCTGAAAGCGCCTCGTGGGAAAAAGAAAACAACCACCACGCGTTACACGCGACACGACACGACACGACACGACACGGCAGCGCCAGACGCGTGAGACACAAGAACACCTGTTGTCCACAGAGCTGGGGACGTGTGGGGTGAGGGGTCACACTAATCAAGTCTACTATTGTAACGGTATTATCACCCGTGACCTGTTGTTGTTTTGCACACTGCCTGTTGTCTCTGTCTTTCTTTTGTTATACAATTGTATTGTTGTTGTTGTTGTTGTTTTTCTTGTACTACTTATGTCCGAGAGCCAGCTGACTAGCATTTCGTTATACCATATACCTGTGTGAGTATATGAGTATAATGACAATAAACTTGAACTTCAACTATCTGCTGAAAGAGGTTTATAAACCTACTCACCAAGCTTATTTTAAAATATTTGGGGGGAATTTGAGTATTTAAAATTCTTAAAAGCAGTTTGTTTTTCACTTTACACGCATGTAAGACTTGGCCAACACGAGAATGACAGTTGACATCAGAGGGTTGAGCTCAGGGCCCCACGAACAACGTCCTTCACGCGAGACGTGCAGGAACACGACGCGCACTGGGCCAGGAACGCAGAGTGCCAGGAAGCTGTCGAACGATGACAGGAGAAAACTGCTCGTTTCACTGTCCGGTTCCCAGAAGGTGTTCAGTCAGGTGAACCTCGAGTTCCTCAGCGGGACCCGTGGTGTTCAGGATCTGGAAAGGAATGTCTTTGGTTTTCAGTGGCCTGGGGAGAGTGATGCACTCAGTTCTAGCAGAATTGAGAGAATGACTGTCTCAGTGTTGAATGATATTTCTCTCCTTGATGACTGGGAAGAATCTCTCATCTGTAGTTGTTCGGATGTATTTCTTATCATACTTTCCTCCTAAGACGCTGGGGCTTGCATAGAATAAAACTGGAAATGTTCGTTTCAAAAGGATAATTCTCTGTTGAAATTCAGAGGTGGGCTCAGAATGACTTGAGAGTGCAGTTAACACTTGAAGCTCCTATTCCACCAGCACCTTGATGTCATTATAACTCACCTTTATAGGGAAAAGAGTAGATCATGTATTAACGACAGAGATCGAGAAACACAGGCAGCAACAGTTTAACACACACACTGATCCCAGCAGACACTGTCTCACACTCAGTTTAACACACACACACTGATCCCAGCAGAGACACTGTCTGACACTCAGTTAAACACACACACTGATCCCAGCAGACACTGTCTCACACTCAGTTTAACACACACACTGATCCCAGCAGAGACACTGTCTCACACTCAGTTTAACACACACACTGATCCCAGCAGACAGGTACTGACACACACACTGTCTCTCTCTCTCCCCTGTCTATCAACCCCCACTGAGTGTGAGACGGTGTGTCTCTGCTGGGATCAGTGTGTGTTAAACTGAGTGCGAGACGGCGTGTCTCTGCTGGGATCAGTGTGTGTGTTAAACTGAGTGCGAGACGGCGTGTCTCTGCTGGGATCAGTGTGTGTGTTAAACTGAGTGTGAGACGGCGTGTCTCTGCTGGGATCAGTGTGTGTGTTAAACTGAGTGTGAGACAGCGTCTCTGCTGGGATCAGTGTGTGTGTTAAACTGAGTGTGAGACAGCGTCTCTGCTGGGATCAGTGTGTGTTAAACTGAGTGTGAGACAGTGTGTCTCTGCTGGGATCAGTGTGTGTGTTAAACTGAGTGTGAGACAGTGTGTCTCTGCTGGGATCAGTGTGTGTGTTAAACTGAGTGTGAGACAGCGTCTCTGCTGGGATCAGTGTGTGTGTTAAACTGAGTGTGAGACAGTGTCTCTGCTGGGATCAGTGTGTGTGTTAAACTGAGTGTGAGACAGTGTCTCTGCTGGGATCAGTGTGTGTTAAACTGAGTGTGAGACAGTGTCTCTGCTGGGATCAGTGTGTGTGTTAAACTGAGTGTGAGACAGTGTCTCTGCTGGGATCAGTGTGTGTGTTAAACTGAGTGTGAGACAGTGTCTGTGCTGGGATCAGTGTGTGTGTTAAACTGAGTGTGAGACAGTGTCTCTGCTGGGATCAGTGTGTGTGTTAAACTGAGTGTGAGACAGTGTCTCTGCTGGGATCAGTGTGTGTGTTAAACTGAGTGTGAGACAGTGTCTGTGCTGGGATCAGTGTGTGTGTGTTAAACTGAGTGTGAGACAGTGTCTCTCTGCTGGGATCAGTGTGTGTGTTAAACTGAGTGTGAGACAGTGTCTCTGCTGGGATCAGTGTGTGTGTTAAAATGAGTGTGAGACAGTGTGTCTCTGCTGGGATCAGTGTGTGTTAAACTGAGTGTGAGACAGTGTCTCTGCTGGGATCAGTGTGTGTGTTAAACTGAGTGTGAGACAGTGTCTCTGCTGGGATCAGTGTGTGTGTTAAACTGAGTGTGAGACAGTGTGTCTCTGCTGGGATCAGTGTGTGTTAAACTGAGTGTGAGACAGTGTCTCTGCTGGGATCAGTGTGTGTGTTAAACTGAATGTGAGACAGTGTCTCTGCTGGGATCAGTGTGTGTTAAACTGAGTGTGAGACAGTGTCTCTGCTGGGATCAGTGTGTGTGTTAAACTGAGTGTGAGACAGTGTCTCTGCTGGGATCAGTGTGTGTGTTAAACTGAGTGTGAGACAGTGTGTCTCTGCTGGGATCAGTGTGTGTGTTAAACTGAGTGTGAGACAGCGTGTCTCTGCTGGGATCAGTGTGTGTGTTAAGCTGAATGTGAGACAGCGTGTCTCTGCTGGGATCAGTGTGTGTGTTAAACTGAGTGTGAGACAGTGTCTCTGCTGGGATCAGTGTGCGTGTTAAACTGAGTGTGAGACGGTGTGTCTCTGCTGGGATCAGTGTGTGTTAAACTGAGTGCGAGACGGTGTGTCTCTGCTGGGATCAGTGTGTGTGTTAAACTGAGTGTGAGACGGTGTGTCTCTGCTGGGATCAGTGTGTGTGTTAAACTGAGTGTGAGACAGTGTCTCTGCTGGGATCAGTGTGTGTGTTAAACTGAGTGTGAGACAGTGTCTCTGCTGGGATCAGTGTGTGTGTTAAACTGAGTGTGAGACAGCGTGTCTCTGCTGGGATCAGTGTGTGTGTTAAACTGAGTGTGAGACAGCGTCTCTGCTGGGATCAGTGTGTGTGTTAAACTGAGTGTGAGACAGCGTCTCTGCTGGGATCAGTGTGTGTGTTAAACTGAGTGTGAGACAGCGTCTCTGCTGGGATCAGTGTGTGTGTTAAACTGAGTGTGAGACAGCGTCTCTGCTGGGATCAGTGTGTGTGTTAAACTGAGTGTGAGACAGTGTGTCTCTGCTGGGATCAGTGTGTGTGTTAAACTGAGTGTGAGACAGTGTCTCTGCTGGGATCAGTGTGTGTGTTAAACTGAGTGTGAGACACTGTCTCTGCTGGGATCAGTGTGTGTGTTAAACTGAGTGTGAGACAGTGTCTCTGCTGGGATCAGTGTGTGTGTTAAACTGAGTGTGAGACAGTGTCTCTGCTGGGATCAGTGTGTGTGTTAAACTGAGTGTGAGACAGTGTCTCTGCTGGGATCAGTGTGTGTGTTAAACTGAGTGTGAGACAGTGTCTCTGCTGGGATCAGTGTGTGTGTTAAACTGAGTGTGAGACAGTGTCTCTGCTGGGATCAGTGTGTGTGTTAAACTGAGTGTGAGACAGTGTCTCTGCTGGGATCAGTGTGTGTGTTAAACTGAGTGCGAGACAGTGTGTCTCTGCTGGGATCAGTGTGTGTGTTAAACTGAGTGTGAGACGGTGTGTCTCTGCTGGGATCAGTGTGTGTGTTAAACTGATTGTGAGACGGCGTGTCTCTGCTGGGATCAGTGTGTGTGTTAAACTGAGTGTGAGACAGTGTCTCTGCTGGGATCAGTGTGTGTGTTAAACTGAGTGTGAGACAGTGTGTCTCTGCTGGGATCAGTGTGTGTGTTAAACTGAGTGTGAGACAGTGTCTCTCTGCTGGGATCAGTGTGTGTTAAACTGAGTGTGAGACAGTGTCTCTGCTGGGATCAGTGTGTGTGTTAAACTGAGTGTGAGACAGTGTGTCTCTGCTGGGATCAGTGTGTGTTAAACTGAGTGTGAGACAGTGTCTCTGCTGGGATCAGTGTGTGTGTTAAACTGAATGTGAGACAGTGTCTCTGCTGGGATCAGTGTGTGTTAAACTGAGTGTGAGACAGTGTCTCTGCTGGGATCAGTGTGTGTGTTAAACTGAGTGTGAGACAGTGTCTCTGCTGGGATCAGTGTGTGTGTTAAACTGAGTGTGAGACAGTGTCTCTGCTGGGATCAGTGTGTGTGTTAAACTGAGTGTGAGACAGTGTCTCTGCTGGGATCAGTGTGTCTTAAACTGATTGTGAGACAGCGTGTCTCTGCTGGGATCAGTGTGTGTGTTAAACTGAGTGTGAGACAGCGTGTCTCTGCTGGGATCAGTGTGTGTGTTAAACTGAGTGTGAGACAGCGTGTCTCTGCTGGGATCAGTGTGTGTGTTAAACTGAGTGTGAGACAGCGTGTCTCTGCTGGGATCAGTGTGTGTTAAACTGAGTGTGAGACAGTGTCTCTGCTGGGATCAGTGTGTGTGTTAAACTGAGTGTGAGACAGTGTCTCTGCTGGGATCAGTGTGTGTGTTAAACTGAGTGTGAGACAGCGTGTCTCTGCTGGGATCAGTGTGTGTGTTAAACTGAGTGTGAGACAGCGTGTCTCTGCTGGGATCAGTGTGTGTGTTAAACTGAGTGTGAGACAGTGTCTCTGCTGGGATCAGTGTGTGTGTTAAACTGAGTGTGAGACAGCGTGTCTCTGCTGGGATCAGTGTGTGTGTTAAACTGAGTGTGAGACAGCGTGTCTCTGCTGGGATCAGTGTGTGTGTTAAACTGAGTGTGAGACAGCGTGTCTCTGCTGGGATCAGTGTGTGTGTTTAACTGAGTGTGAGACAGTGTCTCTGCTGGGATCAGTGTGTGTGTTAAACTGAGTGTGAGACAGTGTCTGCTGGGATCAGTGTGTGTGTTTAACTGAGTGTCAGACAGTGTCTCTGCTGGGATCAGTGTGTGTGTGTTAAACTGAGTGTGAGACAGTGTCTGCTGGGATCAGTGTGTGTGTTAAACTGAGTGTGAGACAGTGTCTGCTGGGATCAGTGTGTGTGTTAAACTGTTGCTGCCTGTGTTTCTCGATCTCTGTCGTTAATACATGATCTACTCTTTTCCCTATAAAGGTGAGTTATAATGACATCAAGGTGCTGGTGGAATAGGAGCTTCAAGTGTTAACTGCACTCTCAAGTCATTCTGAGCCCACCTCTGAATTTCAACAGAGAATTATCCTTTTGAAACGAACATTTCCAGTTTTATTCTATGCAAGCCCCAGCGTCTTAGGAGGAAAGTATGATAAGAAATACATCCGAACAACTACAGATGAGAGATTCTTCCCAGTCATCAAGGAGAGAAATATCATTCAACACTGAGACAGTCATTCTCTCAATTCTGCTAGAACTGAGTGCATCACTCTCCCCAGGCCACTGAAAACCAAAGACATTCCTTTCCAGATCCTGAACACCACGGGTCCCGCTGAGGAACTCGAGGTTCACCTGACTGAACACCTTCTGGGAACCGGACAGTGAAACGAGCAGTTTTCTCCTGTCATCGTTCGACAGCTTCCTGGCACTCTGCGTTCCTGGCCCAGTGCGCGTCGTGTTCCTGCACGTCTCGCGTGAAGGACGTTGTTCGTGGGGCCCTGAGCTCAACCCTCTGATGTCAACTGTCATTCTCGTGTTGGCCAAGTCTTACATGCGTGTAAAGTGAAAAACAAACTGCTTTTAAGAATTTTAAATACTCAAATTCCCCCCAAATATTTTAAAATAAGCTTGGTGAGTAGGTTTATAAACCTCTTTCAGCAGATAGTTGAAGTTCAAGTTTATTGTCATTATACTCATATACTCACACAGGTATATGGTATAACGAAATGCTAGTCAGCTGGCTCTCGGACATAAGTAGTACAAGAAAAACAACAACAACAACAACAATACAATTGTATAACAAAAGAAAGACAGAGACAACAGGCAGTGTGCAAAACAACAACAGGTCACGGGTGATAATACCGTTACAATAGTAGACTTGATTAGTGTGACCCCTCACCCCACACGTCCCCAGCTCTGTGGACAACAGGTGTTCTTGTGTCTCACGCGTCTGGCGCTGCCGTGTCGTGTCGTGTCGTGTCGTGTCGCGTGTAACGCGTGGTGGTTGTTTTCTTTTTCCCACGAGGCGCTTTCAGATGACGCAGCAGCGGCGCGACGCCCTCTTACAGGACACAGAAGAAAATGTAGGAGTTCCGCGTATATTCCTATAGGCACTGTCCGATAAAACTACGACAGTGAATCCGCAGCTCGAACGTTATTAACGTTGCGTTTGAGGTCAGACACAACCATAAGCTGACACGCCGGACCCGTTTCCAAGGGGATTCTCCGATCCTTTTTAAAGAGGGTGAGACTTGTTTTTGAAGTGCACGGACGTTTCAAGCACTCCCCGGTGAAGTGTGTATAATTTTGCCAGCATGACAACGCTATTTAACATTATAAAACGAATGTCCTCTTAAAAGCTCTTTTCTTCTCTCTTTTAAAACACTGAGACCAACAAAAGTGCAAAGGTTCATGGGAAATAAAAACCTTTTTATCTCCATATTTTTTAAAATTCTTTATTTGAACAAATATACACAAAGAATCCACAAAAATACAGATCATAAGAACTAATAAGCAACTTTCCTCTTTAAAACAATTCCTACGCTTATACAGCGCTTTTCTGGACACCCCACTCAAAGCTCTTCACCGGAAAGGGGATCCCCCCCTCCCCACCAGTGTGTACCCCCACCTGGGTGATGTTCCAGTATTCTCCCCACACAGCAGCTCTCAGAGCGAGGAGGACAGGTCAGAGGTCATTAGGGCTTACTAGGAGGCCAGGACTGGTCAAGACCAGGGGGACACCGGGGTAACACCCCGACTTTTTTATAGAGACACCCCGGGATTGTTCATGAGCACAGAGAGTCAGGACCCCGGGTTCACGTCTCATCTGAAGGAAAGAGCCTTCTTACAGTCCAGTGTCCCCGTCAGTGTCCAGCCCTACTCTTTTATAGCTCACCATCACTGGACTGGGGCATCAGGACCCACACAGAGCGCAGGGAGAGAGCGCCCCCTGCTGGCCCCACTCACCCCTCTCCCAGGAGTCTCCCCTCCAGGTACTGGCCAGGCTCCCCCTGCTGGGCTCCAGTGGGCTGGGAGCTGGGAGAGAGCGCCCCCTGCTGGCCCCACTCACACCTCTCCCAGGGTCTGTAAATTCGTGTTTCCATCGGGTTTTAACCAGTTCAGACACGGGACCCCTCCCAGACCCGTCACTTTGAGTAGATAATAACGTGCCAGTGTAGTAATGAAGTCCACTACAAAGGGATATCTGCGTAGTATTTCCAATGGGATTAACCTTTAACATAACACCAGCACCATCTTTTATTCTTCTTTATAACCCTCAAACCAACCACAAGACACACGCACACACACACAAGCGGATCGAGGGAACGCGTACAACTCGTTCACAGACTCTACACACTCAGCTGCGCAGGACACTGAAACTAACACAGGGCTATTGACTTGAGCTGGGTCCGCTGCTGGTCGTCGTCCGGACCTCGGACTACAACTCCCAGCATGCTGTGCGGCACCCTCAGCGCCCTAGGTGCACTTCCTCCTCTCCAGCGGGCGGGGGCGCTACCATATCGATATTGAACTCTTTTTAAACATAAGTTTGCAAACCCAGTCAGAAGTTTTTTTTAAATATATATATACACCACGGGACATAACGAAAAATAAATGTTGAAATATTTTCAGGGCTGCTTTCGCGTGGCTAAATGTGGCTAGCTTACCTGTACACGTCTAAAATGGCAGAACTGGTGGGGTTCAGGGGATTCCACGTTGTGGGTTCGGCGAGAATGGAGACGAGCTCTCTGACGGGTGAAGTCAAAACCGGCCGGAGAAGATGACACGAAAGGATGACACTGCCGTTGAGAGCAGGGGACGGGGTGACCCTCGTTTCAGGATTCATCTGAGATCGCTCACAGATTTGATCCTGTTAAAACGCCCCTTTCTAGATTTCAACGCGAACACGATAATAATAATAATAATAATAATAATAATAATAATAATAATAATAATTCCTCTATATAGTGCTTTTCTGGACACTCCACTCAAAGCACTTTGCAGGTCATGGGGATCCCTCCACCACCACCAGTGTGTCCCCCCCACCTGGATGATGCACCAGTACACTCACCACACACCAGCTCTCAGTGGGGAGGAGAGCAGAGGGATGAAGCCAGTTCAGAGAGGGGGGTTATCAGGAGGCCATGATGGGTAAAGACCAGGGGGGAATTTGTCCAGGAGACCGGGGTAACACCCCTACTCTTCTCGAGAAACACCCTGGGATTTTTGATGACGAGCGAAGACGAGTGCCAGACTCATCGGGCACGGGCACATCCGCTGAAGCGCCCTTCACAGACAGAGGGCAGACAGTGTGTGTCTCGCCCCCTCCACTGCGAATTCTGGGCCCCCTGGTGTAATAATAATAATCATAATAATAATCATAATTCCTCACACTTCTATAGCGCTTTTCTGGACACTCCAGGGGGGTTATTAGGAGGCCAGGCCTGGTAAGGGCCAATGGGAAACGATGGCTTACGTGTCTTTGGTCATAATAAGCAGGAATCTTTGTTTCCTTGGTTTGTTAACTGCCTGCATACAAACCTGTTTAGGATCGATTCGCAAAATGTTATGATTCAACATTTAAAGGTAAAAATGTTACAAATGAAAGATTTTAGATAGATCGATCAGACTTTATTGATCCCGAAGGGACATTGATGTGTTACAGCAGTCCAGCCCAAGACCAGCAAAAACAGACATCGGAATAGACGAAACATTAGAGTAGGTACAGCAATACAAAATACATATAAAATTAATAAATACATTCTGTAGGTGTGTGCAAAATATTGTAACGCAACGGGGGCTCAGGCGGGCGCCCTTCCCTGTGATAGCAGGACCACAGCTACTGGGCTGTGGAGAGGTCTCTCTTTAGCTCACGGGGCTGGGTCGCTGCAGAGAGACGCGGAAGTCCCGGGTTCGAGCCTCCAGTCGGGATGGGGCCGACCAGATACGGCAAGGGCGCCCGCCTGAGCCCCCGTTGCGTTACAATATGATCATAGTCACGGTTAAAACAATAGAATCTGTGCAAAATGTGCAGAGGTGTGTACAGATCGAGTGTCCAGAAAGTCCAATGTTGCAGCATGCTGTCCACAGACGAGCAGAAGAAGAACTTTTTTTAAAGAAATGTCGGTAGCCACACGCTATTCTGAAACACAGCCCCCGCAAAACCTGAGCAACCAACTCCCATGGCCGGGAAGTGTATCAGCTGTTGTATCTGATTTAATACGTTATCTCCTGTTTCGTCTTTCTCATGTTTAAAGACCCCCGAGCAACCGGAAACCCCCGGAGAGGAAACATCCGGGGCGGGACGAAGGAAGGAGGAGGGGCGGGGCTGCTCCGTCTTTTCTGTCGGCGCAGACGCCGCTCTCTCAAGGTGGCGGCGCGGAGGGCGGAGGGGGAGACGTCCCCTTTAAGGCAGCCAGCCAGCGCGACCGAGCGGGCAGGGCGACGGAAAAGGGAAGAACAGGGAAAAAAACGGAGAGAAAGAGAGCGAGAGAGAGAGAGCGAGCGAGAGAGAGGGAGGGAGGGAGGAAGAAAAAAAAAAAGATGGCATCCTTCGGCGTCGCCGTCCGAGGCGGGGGAGCGGCCGGCGGCCGGCCGGGAGCGCTGTGACGCGGGCGGGCGGGCGACGGGACGCGACACCGCGGCTTGGACTCTCCCGGCGGGCCCGAGCGAGCGAGCGAGCGAGCCCCTGGCGCCTCCGGGCACAGCGACAGCGGCAGCAACAGCAAGAATAATCATAATAATCATAATAATAACAACAACAACACGGGCGATAATAACCCCAGCGGCACCAGTGACGCGGACAGCAGCCAGCAGCCGGCGCGGTCAGGGCGGCGCATGTGGGCCTCGCCGGCCCGGCCCGGCTCGCTTCGGCACGGTTCGGTTCGCCGGCGCCCCGCAGCCCCGCACGGCTCAGCCCGGCTCAGCCCGGCGGCTCTCCCAGGACGGTCCCGGACGGTCCCGGGGAGTCGGGCCGGCTGCCGGACCCGGACCCGGACCCGACCGGCTCGAGAGTTCGGGGGCTCACTGAGCCGGGCCTGACCCCCCCCCAGACCCCCAGCACCGACCCCCGGTCCGGTCCGGTCCGGTCCACCAGCACACTCGCCCCGAGTCTTGACCCAACTAATGAGTAACTCCTGAGTGGAGCCTCACGCAGTTATAATAATAATTATTCTTCTTATTGTTATTATTATTATTATTATTATTATTATTATTATTATTATTATTATTATTCGGAATGGACGCTGCCTGGAGTAGTTTCCTCTTTCAGGTGAGGAATATCAGAACCCCAGTATGACTTCTCTATGTGTGTCGGAGATCTCTGTGTGTGGTGTGAGGGTGTGTGTGAGAGATCTCTGTGTGTGGTGTGAGGGTGTGTGTGAGAGATCTCTGTGTGAGGGTGTGTGTGAGAGATCTCTGTGTGTGGTGTGAGGGTGTGTGTGAGAGATCTCTGTGTGTGGTGTGAGGGTGTGTGTGAGATCTCTGTGTGTGGTGTGAGGGTGTGTGTGAGAGATCTCTGTGTGTGGTGTGAGGGTGTGTGTGAGAGATCTCTGTGTGTGAGTGTGAGGGTGTGTGTGAGAGATCTCTGTGTGTGAGTGTGAGGGTGTGTGTGAGAGATCTCTGTGTGAGGTGTGAGGGTGTGTGTGAGAGATCTCTGTGTGTGGTGTGAGGGTGTGTGTGAGAGATCTCTGTGTGTGGTGTGAGGGTGTGTGTGAGAGATCTCTGTGTGAGGGTGTGTGTCGGAGATCTCTGTGTGTGGTGTGAGGGTGTGTGTGAGAGATCTCTGTGTGTGGTGTGAGGGTGTGTGTGAGAGATCTCTGTGTGTGGTGTGAGGGTGTGTGTGAGAGATCTCTGTGTGTGAGTGTGAGGGTGTGTGTGAGAGATCTCTGTGTGAGGGTGTGTGTGAGAGATCTCTGTGTGTGAGTGTGAGGGTGTGTGTGAGAGATCTCTGTGTGAGGGTGTGTGTGAGAGATCTCTGTGTGTGGTGTGAGGGTGTGTATGGGAGATCTCTGTGTGTGGTGTGAGGGTGTGTGTGAGAGATCTCTGTGTGTGGTGTGAGGGTGTGTGTGAGAGATCTCTGTGTGTGAGTGTGAGGGTGTGTGTGAGAGATCTCTGTGTGTGAGTGTGAGGGTGTGTGTGAGAGATCTCTGTGTGTGAGTGTGAGGGTGTGTGTGAGAGATCTCTGTGTGAGGTGTGAGGGTGTGTGTGAGAGATCTCTGTGTGAGGTGTGAGGGGGGTGTGAGTGTGAGATCTCTGAGGTGTGAGGGTGTGTGTGAGAGATCTCTGTATGAGGTGTGAGGGGGGTGTGAGTGTGATCTCTGAGGTGTGAGGGGTGTGAGTGTGTGATCTCTGTGTGAGGTGTGAGGGGGGTATGAGTGTGTGTGAGAGATCTCTGTATGAGGTGTGAGTGTTTGGTGTCTGAGGTGTGAGGGGGTGTGAGTGTGAGAGATCTCTGAGGTGTGAGGAGGGTGTGAGTGTGTGTGAGAGATCTCTGTGTGTGAGAGAGATCTTTGTATGAGGTGTTAGGGGTTGTGAGGTGTGAGGGGGGTGTGAGTGTGAGAGATCTCTGAGGTGTGAGTGTGTGATCTCTGTGTGAGGGTGGTGTGAGTGTGTGGTCTCTGTGTGAGGTGTGAGGGGGGTGTGAGTGTGTGAGAGAGATCTCTGTATGAGGTGTGAGGGGGTGTGAGTGTGTGGTGTCTGAGGTGTGAGGGGGGTGTGAGTGTGTGATCTCTGTGTGAGGGGGGTGTGAGTGTGTGTGAGAGATCTCTGTATGAGGTGTGAGGGGGGTGAGAGTGTGAGAGATCTCTGAGGTGTGAGGGGGGTGAGAGTGTGAGAGATCTCTGAGGTGTGAGGGGTGTGTGAGTGTGTGATCTCTGTGAGGTGTGAGGGGGTGTGTTTTTGTGTGAGAGATCTCTGTGTGTTAGAGAGATCTCTGTATGAGGTGTGAGGGGGGTGTGAGTGTGTGTGAGAGATCTCTGTGTGTGAGGGGGGTGTGAGTGTGTGATCTCTGTGTGAGGGGGGTGTGAGTGTGTGATCTCTGTGTGAGGTGTGAGGGGGGTGTGAGTGTGTGTGAGAGATCTCTGTATGAGGTGTGAGGGGGGTGAGAGTGTGTGATCTCTGAGGTGTGAGGGGGTGTGTGTTTGTGTGAGAGATCTCTGTGTGTTAGAGAGATCTCTGTGTGAGGGGGGTGTGAGTGTGTGTGAGAGATCTCTGTGTGTGAGGGGGTGTGTGAGTGTGTGATCTCTGTGTGAGGGGGGTGTGAGTGTGTGTGAGAGATCTCTGTGTGTGAGGGGGGTGTGAGTGTGTGATCTCTGTGTGAGGGGGGTGTGAGTGTGTGATCTCTGTGTGAGGTGTGAGTGTGTGTGAGAGATCTCTGAGGTGTGAGTGTGTGTGAGAGAGATCTCTGTATGAGGTGTGAGGGTGTGAGTGTGTGGTGTCTGAGGTGTGAGGGGGTGTGTGTGAGAGATCTCTGTGTGAGGGGGGTGTGAGTGTGTGTGAGAGATCTCTGTGTGTGAGAGATCTCTGTGTGAGGTGTGTGTGTGAGAGAGATCTCTGTGAGGTGTGAGGTGTGAGGGGGGTGTGAGTGTGATCTCTGAGGTGTGAGGGGGGTGTGAGTGTGATCTCTGAGGTGTGAGGGGTGTGAGTGTGTGATCTCTGTGTGAGGTGTGAGGGGGGTGTGAGTGTGAGAGATCTCTGAGGTGTGAGGGTGTATGTGAGAGAGATCTCTGTATGAGGTGTGAGGGGTGTGTGAGTGTGTGGTGTCTGAGGTGTGAAGGGGGTGTGAGTGTGGTCTCTGTGTGAGGGGGGTGTGAGTGTGTGTGAGAGATCTCTGTGAGTGAGAGATCTCTGAGGTGTGAGGGGGGTGTGAGTGTGTGTGAGAGAGATCTCTGTGAGGTGTGAGGGGGGTGTGAGTGTGTGTGAGAAATCTCTGTGTGTGAGTGTGTGTGAGAGATCTCTATGAGGTGTGAGGGTGTGTGTGTGAGTGTGTGGTATCTGAGGTGTGAGGGGGGTGTGAGTGTGGTCTCTGTGTGAGGGGGGTGTGAGGGTGTGTGTGAGAGATCTCTATGTGAGGTGTGAGGGGGGTGTGTGTGAGTGAGAGATCTCTGAGGTGTGAGGGGGGTGTGAGTGTGTGATCTCTGTGTGAGGGGTGTGTGAGTGTGTGTGAGAGATCTCTGTGTGAGTGTGTGTGAGAGAGATCTCTGAATGAGGTGTGAGGGGTGTGTGAGTGTGTGATCTCTGTGTGAGGTGTGAGGGGGTGTGAGTGTGTGTGAGTGTGTGTGAGAGATATCTGTGTGTGAGGGGGGGTGTGAGTGTGTGATCTCTGTGTGAGGTGTGAGGGGGTGTGAGTGTGTGGTCTCTGTATGAGGTGTGAGGGGGGTGTGAGTGTGTGTGAGAGATCTCTGTGAGTGAGAGATCTCTGAGGTGTGAGGGGGGTGTGAGTGTGTGTGAGAGAGATCTCTGTGAGGTGTGAGGGGGGTGTGAGTGTGTGTGAGAAATCTCTGTGTGTGAGTGTGTGTGAGAGATCTCTGAGGTGTGAGGGGTTGTGAGTGTGTGATCTCTATGTGAGTGTGTGTGAGAAATCTCTGAGGTGTGAGGGGGGTGTGAGTGTGGTCTCTGTGTGAGGGGGGTGTGAGTGTGTGAGAGAGATCTCTGTATGAGGTGTGAGGGTGTGTGTGTGAGTGTGTGGTGTCTGAGGTGTGAGGGGGGTGTGAGTGTGTGAGAGAGATCTCTGTATGAGGTGTGAGGGTGTGTGTGTGAGTTTGTGGTGTCTGAGGTGTGAGGGGGGTGTGAGTGTGTGAGAGAGATCTCTGTATGAGGTGTGAGGGTGTGTGTGTGAGTGTGTGGTGTCTGAGGTGTGAGGGGGGTGTGAGTGTGGTCTCTGTGAGGGGGGTGTGAGTGTGTGTGTGAGAGATCTCTGTGTGAGGTGTGAGGGGTTGTGAGTGTGTGTGAGAAATCTCTGAGGTGTGAGGGGGGTGTGTGAGGGTGGTCTCTGTGTGAGGTGTGAGGGGGTGAGAGAGATCTCTGTGAGAGAGATCTCTGTAGGAGGTGTGAGGGTGTGTGTGTGAGTGTGTGATCTCTGTGAGGTGTGAGGGGGTGTGAGTGTGTGTGAGAGATCTCTGTGTGTGAGAGAGATCTCTGTATGAGGTGTGAGGGGGGTGTGAGTGTGAGAGATCTCTGAGGTGTGAGGGGGGTGTGAGTGTATGATCTCTGTGTGAGGTGTGAGGGGGTGTGAGTGTGTGTGTGAGAGATCTCTGTGTGAGAGATCTCTCTATGAGGTGTGAGGGGTTGTGAGTGTGTGATCTCTATGTGAGGTGTGAGGGGGGTGTGAGTGTGAGAGATCTCTGAGGTGTGAGTGTGTGATCTCTATGTGAGGTGTGAGGGGGCTGTGAGTGTGTGTGAGAGATCTCTGTATGAGGAGTGAGGGGTTGTGAGTGTGATCTCTGAGGTGTGAGGGGGGTGTGAGGGTGTGATCTCTGTGTGAGGGGTGTGTGAGTGTGTGTGAGAGATCTCTGTGTGTGAGAGATCTCTGTATGAGGTGTGAGGGTGTGTGTGAGTGTGTGGTCTCTGAGGTGTGAGGGGGTGTGAGTGTGTGATCTCTGTGTGAGGGGGGTGTGAGTGTGTTATCTCTGTGAGGTGTGAGGGGGTGTGAGTGTGTGTGAGAGATCTCTGTGTGTGAGAGAGATCTCTGTATGAGGTGTGAGGGGTTGTGAGGTGTGAGGGGGGTGTGATCTCTGTGTGAGGGGGGTGTGAGTGTGTGTGAGAGATCTCTGTGTGTGAGAGATCTCTGTATGAGGTGTGAGGGTGTGTGTGAGTGTGTGGTCTCTGAGGTGTGAGGGGGTGTGAGTGTGTGATCTCTGTGTGAGGGGGGTGTGAGTGTGAGAGATCTCTGAGGTGTGAGGGGGGTGTGAGTGTGTTATCTCTGAGGTGTGAGGGGGTGTGAGTGTGTGTGAGAGATCTCTGTGTGTGAGAGAGATCTCTGTATGAGGTGTGAGGGGTTGTGAGGTGTGAGGGGGCTGTGAGTGTGAGAGATCTCTGAGGTGTGAGTGTGTTATCTCTGTGAGGTGTGAGGGGGTGTGAGTGTGTGTGAGAGATCTCTGTGTGTGAGAGAGATCTCTGTATGAGGTGTGAGGGGTTGTGAGGGGGGTGTGAGTGTGTGTGAGAGATCTCTGAGGTGTGAGGGGGGTGTGAGTGTGTGATCTCTGTGTTGGGGGTGTGTGACTGATTTCTATGTGAGGGTGGTGTGTGAGTGTGTAATCTCTGTGAGGAGGATGTGATTGTGTGATCTCTAAGGTGTGAGTGTGGTCTCTGTGTGAGGGGTGAGTGTGGTCTCTGTGTGAGGGGTGAGTGTGGTCTCTCTGTGTGAGGGGTGAGTGTGTGGTCTCTGTGTGAGGGGTGAGTGTGGTCTCTGTGTGTGAGGGGTGAGTGTGTGGTCTCTCTGTGTGAGGGGTGAGTGTGGTCTCTCTGTGTGAGGGGTGAGTGTGGTCTCTGTGTGAGGGGTGAGTGTGGTCTCTGTGTGAGGGGTGAGTGTGGTCTCTCTGTGTGAGGGGTGAGTGTGTGGTCTCTCTGTGTGAGGGGTGAGTGTGGTCTCTCTGTGTGAGGGGTGAGTGTGGTCTCTCTGTGTGAGGGGTGAGTGTGTGGTCTCTGTGTGAGGGGTGAGTGTGTGGTCTCTCTGTGTGAGGGGTGAGTGTGGTCTCTCTGTGTGAGGGGTGAGTGTGTGGTCTCTCTGTGAGGGGTGAGTGTGGTCTCTCTGTGTGAGGGGTGAGTGTGTGGTCTCTGTGTGAGGGGTGAGTGTGTGGTCTCTCTGTGTGAGGGGTGAGTGTGGTCTCTCTGTGTGAGGGGTGAGTGTGTGGTCTCTCTGTGTGAGGGGTGAGTGTGTGGTCTCTCTGTGTGAGGGGTGAGTGTGGTCTCTCTGTGTGAGGGGTGAGTGTGTGGTCTCTCTGTGTGAGGGGTGAGTGTGGTCTCTCTGTGTGAGGGGTGAGTGTGTGGTCTCTGTGTGAGGGGTGAGTGTGTGGTCTCTCTGTGTGAGGGGTGAGTGTGTGGTCTCTCTGTGTGAGGGGTGAGTGTGTGGTCTCTCTGTGTGAGGGGTGAGTGTGTGGTCTCTCTGTGTGAGGGGTGAGTGTGGTCTCTCTGTGTGAGGGGTGAGTGTGGGGTCTCTCTGTGTGAGGGGTGAGTGTGTGGTCTCTCTGTGTGTGAGGGGTGAGTGTGGTCTCTCTGTGTGAGGGGTGAGTGTGGTCTCTCTGTGTGTGAGGGGTGAGTGTGGTCTCTCTGTGTGAGGGGTGAGTGTGTGGTCTCTGTGTGAGGGGTGAGTGTGTGGTCTCTCTGTGTGAGGGGTGAGTGTGGTCTCTCTGTGAGGGGTGAGTGTGTGGTCTCTGTGTGAGGGGTGAGTGTGTGGTCTCTGTGTGAGGGGTGAGTGTGTGGTCTCTCTGTGTGAGGGGTGAGTGTGTGGTCTCTCTGTGTGAGGGGTGAGTGTGTGGTCTCTCTGTGTGAGGGGTGAGTGTGTGGTCTCTCTGTGTGAGGGGTGAGTGTGTGGTCTCTCTGTGTGAGGGGTGAGTGTGGTCTCTCTGTGTGAGGGGTGAGTGTGGGGTCTCTCTGTGTGAGGGGTGAGTGTGGGGTCTCTCTGTGTGAGGGGTGAGTGTGTGGTCTCTCTGTGTGTGAGGGGTGAGTGTGGTCTCTCTGTGTGAGGGGTGAGTGTGTGGTCTGTGTGAGGGGTGAGTGTGGTCTCTCTGTGTGTGAGGGGTGAGTGTGGTCTCTCTGTGTGAGGGGTGAGTGTGTGGTCTCTGTGTGAGGGGTGAGTGTGGTCTCTCTGTGTGTGAGGGGTGAGTGTGGTCTCTCTGTGTGAGGGGTGAGTGTGGTCTCTGTGTGAGGGGTGAGTGTGTGGTCTCTCTGTGTGAGGGGTGAGTGTGGTCTCTCTGTGTGAGGGGTGAGTGTGTGGTCTCTCTGTGTGAGGGGTGAGTGTGGTCTCTCTGTGTGAGGGGTGAGTGTGTGGTCTCTCTGTGTGAGGGGTTAGTGTGTGGTCTCTCTGTGTGAGGGGTGAGTGTGGTCTCTCTGTGTGAGGGGTGAGTGTGGTCTCTCTGTGAGGGGTGAGTGTGGTCTCTCTGTGTGAGGGGTGAGTGTGGTCTCTCTGTGTGAGGGGTGAGTGTGTGGTCTCTGTGTGAGGGGTGAGTGTGTGGTCTCTGTGTGAGGGGTGAGTGTGGTCTCTCTGTGAGGGGTGAGTGTGGTCTCTCTGTGTGTGAGGGGTGAGTGTGGTCTCTCTGTGTGTGAGGGGTGAGTGTGGTCTCTCTGTGTGAGGGGTGAGTGTGTGGTCTCTCTGTGTGTGAGGGGTGAGTGTGGTCTCTCTGTGTGAGGGGTGAGTGTGTGGTCTCTCTGTGTGAGGGGTTAGTGTGTGGTCTCTGTGTGAGGGGTGAGTGTGTGGTCTCTCTGTGTGAGGGGTGAGTGTGTGGTCTCTCTGTGTGAGGGGTGAGTGTGTGGTCTCTCTGTGTGAGGGGTGAGTGTGTGGTCTCTCTGTGTGAGGGGTGAGTGTGGTCTCTCTGTGTGAGGGGTGAGTGTGGGGTCTCTCTGTGTGAGGGGTGAGTGTGGGGTCTCTCTGTGTGAGGGGTGAGTGTGGGGTCTCTCTGTGTGTGAGGGGTGAGTGTGGTCTCTCTGTGTGAGGGGTGAGTGTGTGGTCTGTGTGAGGGGTGAGTGTGGTCTCTCTGTGTGTGAGGGGTGAGTGTGGTCTCTCTGTGTGAGGGGTGAGTGTGTGGTCTCTGTGTGAGGGGTGAGTGTGTGGTCTCTCTGTGTGAGGGGTGAGTGTGGTCTCTCTGTGAGGGGTGAGTGTGGTCTCTCTGTGAGGGGTGAGTGTGTGGTCTCTGTGTGAGGGGTGAGTGTGTGGTCTCTGTGTGAGGGGTGAGTGTGGTCTCTCTGTGTGAGGGGTGAGTGTGTGGTCTCTGTGTGAGGGGTGAGTGTGGTCTCTCTGTGTGAGGGGTGAGTGTGTGGTCTCTGTGTGAGGGGTGAGTGTGGTCTCTGTGTGTGAGGGGTGAGTGTGGTCTCTGTGTGTGAGGGGTGAGTGTGGTCTCTGTGTGTGAGGGGTGAGTGTGTGGTCTCTGTGTGAGGGGTGAGTGTGGTCTCTCTGTGTGTGAGGGGTGAGTGTGGTCTCTCTGTGTGAGGGGTGAGTGTGTGGTCTCTCTGTGTGAGGGGTGAGTGTGGTCTCTCTGTGAGGGGTGAGTGTGTGGTCTCTGTGTGAGGGGTGAGTGTGTGGTCTCTCTGTGTGAGGGGTGAGTGTGTGGTCTCTGTGTGAGGGGTGAGTGTGGTCTCTCTGTGTGAGGGGTGAGTGTGTGGTCTCTCTGTGTGAGGGGTGAGTGTGTGGTCTCTGTGTGAGGGGTGAGTGTGGTCTCTGTGTGTGAGGGGTGAGTGTGTGGTCTCTCTGTGTGAGGGGTGAGTGTGTGGTCTCTGTGTGAGGGGTGAGTGTGGTCTCTCTGTGTGAGGGGTGAGTGTGGTCTCTCTGTGTGAGGGGTGAGTGTGTGGTCTCTCTGTGTGAGGGGTGAGTGTGGTCTCTCTGTGTGAGGGGTGAGTGTGTGGTCTCTCTGTGTGAGGGGTGAGTGTGTGGTCTCTCTGTGTGAGGGGTGAGTGTGGTCTCTCTGTGTGAGGGGTGAGTGTGGTCTCTCTGTGTGAGGGGTGAGTGTGGTCTCTCTGTGTGAGGGGTGAGTGTGGTCTCTCTGTGTGAGGGGTGAGTGTGTGGTCTCTCTGTGTGAGGGGTGAGTGTGTGGTCTCTGTGTGAGGGGTGAGTGTGTGGTCTCTCTGTGTGAGGGGTGAGTGTGGTCTCTCTGTGTGAGGGGTGAGTGTGGTCTCTCTGTGTGAGGGGTGAGTGGTCTCTCTCTGTGAGGTGTGAGTGTGTGATCTGTGTATGAGGTCTGAGGTGGGGTCTAAGAGTCATCTCTGTGAGGTGTGTGTGTCTGTGTGAGTGTGTGGTCTCTGTGTGAGGGGGGTGTGGGTGTGTGATCTGTGTATGAGGTGTGAAGTGGGGTCTGAGTGTGTAATCTCTGTGAGGTGTGTGTGTGAGTGTGTGGTCTCTGTATGAGGTGTGTGTCTGTGTCAGTGTGTGGTCTCGGTGTGTGTGTCTTTCTCACTGTGTGTGTCTGTGTGAGTGTGTGTCTGTGTGGTCCTCCAGCTGGACTGTGGCCTCTCTCTGGTCAGCTACACCAGCCCTTTCTCACTGTCCCCTCCCCCTCCTCCCCAGACCACGCCCACCCAGACGCAAGGGGCGGGGCCACTGCACTCCGAGCTCCTCCCAGGTCTGGATGGGCCCCCACAGACCCCGCCCACGGCGCACATGGCTCCGCCCCCGTCGACGGTGGACACAGCGGCCCTGAGTGAGGACCCTGAGCCAGGTGGGAGGAGCCCGGGGGAGGGGGGCGTGGCCGGTGCCGACCTGTCTCTCTGTCTCTCTCTCTCCTGCCTCTCTCTCTCTCTCAGTGAAGCCCCTCAGAGTTCAGAGACAGTACTGACCTGTCTGTCTCTCTCCTGCCTGTCTCTCTCTCAGTGAAGTCCCTCAGAGTTCAGAGACAGTACTGACCTGTCTGTCTCTCTCCTGCCTGTCTCTCTCTCAGTGAAGTCCCTCAGAGGGCAGAGACAGTACTGACCTGTCTCTCAATTCAATTCAAGATGCTTTATTAGCATGACCGATAGGTACAATCAGTGTTGCCAAAGCAAATAAAAATAATAAAATTAACAGGGAACAAAACAAAAAATAGAAGTAAAATAAAATCTACAGACATGTTACAGACATTTACAACAAAGACATATTATATAATATTGACATATACTGTAGGCGGCTGGAGCATTATTGGGAGACGGACTCACTGTTCCTCAGGCTGTGACAGGAGATCACATACTGGGCTGCCAGATCAACTGAGTTCCCTCCTCCCTCTCCCAGTAGGATTGGGACCTGTTGTGGTTTTGGCAGGTGTGGGAACTCTGGGATTAGATTTCTGAATTTGGGGAAGAATGTTTCTCTAATCCCAGAGTATCTGTCACAGTGCAGTAGGAAGTGCACCTCTGTCTCTCTGAGTGAAGCCCCCCAGGCTGCAGTGTCAGTACTGACCTGTCTCTCTCTCTCTCTCTCTCTCTCTCTCTCTCTCTCTCTCTCTCTCTCAGTGAAGCCCCCCAGGCTGCAGTGTCAGTACTGACCTGTCTCTCTCTCAGTGAAGCCCCCCAGGCTGCAGTGTCAGTACTGACCTGTCTCTCTCTCTCTCTGAGTGAAGCCCCCCAGGCTGCAGTGACAGTACTGACCCGTCTCTCTCTCTCTCTCTGAGTGAAGCCCCCCAGACTGCAGTGTCAGTACTGACCTGTCTCTCTCTCTCTCTCTCAGTGAAGCCCCCCAGGGTGCAGTGTCAATACTGACCTGTCTCTCTCTCTCTCTCAGTGAAGCCCCCCAGGCTGCAGTGTCAGTACTGACCTGTCTCTCTCTCAGTGAAGCCCCCCAGGCTGCAGTGTCAGTACTGACCTGTCTCTCTCTGAGTGAAGCCCCCCAGGCTGCAGTGTCAGTACTGACCCGTCTCTCTCTCCTGCCTGTCTCTCTCTCAGTCAAGCCCCTCAGACACGCTGGGCTCCACATCTGCTCCATCTGCTCCAAGCAGTTCAAGAACGGCTACAACCTGCGGCGCCACCAGTCTGTCCACACGGGGGCGCGCCGCCAGCCGCGGGACCCGGAGCGGGGCGCGGGGGGGTCCGGGGGGTCCGGCGGGCCCGGCGGGCCGGCGCCGGTGTCGCTGCTCCGCCTCGCCGCCCCCCCTCCTCCTCCTCCTCCTCCTCCTCCTCCTCCTGCCCTGCTGCCGCCCTCCCTCGGCAACGGCGACGGCGCGGCCCCCCTGCTGATGCCCGCAGGGACCCCCGCCGCGGCCGGCACCGCCATCGCCATGGCGACCACCACTCACCCGCTGCCCGGGGCGACGGGGCAGGTCGGTGAGGAGTGGGGGACGGGGGGAAGGAGGGGGGGCACTTCTCTCGGGGTGTTTCGTACCCAGATACTGCTTGTGTATGAACCTGCTCCTCTCTCTCTCCCCTCTCTCTCTCTCCCGTCTCTCCCCATCTCTCTCCTCTCTCCCCTCTCTCTCTCTCTCCCGTCTCCCGTCTCTCTCTCTCTCCCGTCTCTCTCTCCCGTCTCTCTCTCTCCTCTCTCCCCTCTCTCTCCCCTCTCTCTCTCCCCTCTCTCCTCTCTCCCTGTCTCTCTCCTCTCTCCTCTCTCTCTCCTCTCTCTCTCCTCTCTCCCCTCTCTCTCCTCTCTCTCTCCTCTCTCTCTCCCCTCTCCCCCCCCCCTCCCCTCTCTCTCCCGTCTCTCTCTCTCCTCTCTCTCTCCTGTCTCCCTGTCTCTCTCTCTCTTCTCCCCTTTCTCTCTCCCGTCTCTCTCTCCTCTCTCTCCCGTCTCCCGTCTCTCTCTCCCGTCTCTCTCCCCTCTCTCTCTCCTCTCTCTCCCTCTCTCCCCTCTCTCTCCCGTCTCCCGTCTCTCTCTCTCTCTCTCTCTCCCGTCTCTCTCTCTCTCCCCTCCCCTCTCTCCTCTCTCTCTCCTGTCTCCCTGTCTCTCTCTCTCTCTCTCTCTCTCCCGTCTCCCCTCTCTCTCTCCTGTCTCTCTCTCCTCTCCCAGGAGGCGTGTGTGGGGGACAGGCGTGTGCGCAGGAGTCACGCGTGCGAGGCGTGTGGGAAGGCGTTTCGGGACGTGTACCACCTGAACCGACACCGGCTCTCGCACTCGGACGAGAAGCCCTTCTCCTGCCCTGTGTGCCAGCAGCGCTTCAAGCGCAAGGACCGCATGGCCTACCACGTGCGCTCGCACCAGGGCGGGGTGGAGAAGCCCTACGTCTGCCCACACTGCTCCAAGGGCTTCTCCCGGTCAGTACAGTGTGGACCCCTCTCTCTCTCAGGGCAGTGTTCATGTACTGGAGTGTCCAGTCAGTGTCTGTATTAACCCCTCTCTCTCTCAGGGCAGTGTTCATGTACTGGAGTGTCCAGTCAGTGTGTGTGTATTAACCCCTCTCTCTCTCAGGGCAGTGTTCATGTACTGGAGTGTCCAGTCAGTGTGTCTGTATTAACCCCTCTCTCTCTCTCAGGGCAGTGTTCATGTACTGGAGTGTCCAGTCAGTGTGTCTGTATTAACCCCTCTCTCTCAGTGCAGTGTTAATGTACTGGAGTGTCCAGTCAGTGTGTCTGTATTAACCCCTCTCTCTCTCAGGGCAGTGTTCATGTACTGGAGTGTCCAGTCAGTGTGTCTGTATTAACCCCTCTCTCTCTCAGTGCAGTGTTAATGTACTGGAGTGTCCAGTCAGTGTGTCTGTATGAACCCCTCTCTCTCTCTCAGTGCAGTGTTAATGTACTGGAGTGTCCAGTCAGTGTGTCTGTATTAACCCCTCTCTCTCTCTCAGTGCAGTGTTAATGTATTGGAGTGTCCAGTCAGTGTGTCTGTATGAACCCCTCTCTCTCTCAGTGCAGTGTTCATGTACTGGAGTGTCCAGTCAGTGTGTCTGTATTAACCCCTCTCTCTCAGTGCAGTGTTAATGTACTGGAGTGTCCAGTCAGTGTGTCTGTATTAACCCCTCTCTCTCTCAGTGCAGTGTTAATGTACTGGAGTGTCCAGTCAGTGTGTCTGTATTAACCCCTCTCTCTCTCAGTGCAGTGTTAATGTACTGGAGTGTCCAGTCAGGGTGTGTGTATTAACCCCTCTCTCTCTCAGTGCAGTGTTCATGTACTGGAGTGTCCAGTCAGTGTGTGTCTGTATTAACCCCTCTCTCTCTCAGTGCAGTGTTAATGTACTGGAGTGTCCAGTCAGTGTGTGTATTAACCCCTCTCTCTCTCAGTGCAGTGTTAATGTACTGGAGTGTCCAGTGTGTGTGTATTAACCCCTCTCTCTCTCTCTCTCAGTGCAGTGTTAATGTACTGGAGTGTCCAGTCAGTGTGTCTGTATTAACCCCTCTCTCTCTCTCTCTCAGTGCAGTGTTAATGTACTGGAGTGTCCAGTCAGTGTGTCTGTATGAACCCCTCTCTCTCTCAGTGCAGTGTTAATGTACTGGAGTGTCCAGTCAGTGTGTGTGTATTAACCCCTCTCTCTCTCAGTGCAGTGTTAATGTACTGGAGTGTCCAGTGTGTGTGTATTAACCCCTCTCTCTCTCAGTGCAGTGTTAATGTACTGGAGTGTCCAGTCAGTGTGTGTGTATTAACCCCTCTCTCTCTCAGTGCAGTGTTAATGTACTGGAGTGTCCAGTCAGTGTGTCTGTATTAACCCCTCTCTCTCAGTGGAGTGTTAATGTACTGGAGTGTCCAGTCAGTGTGTCTGTATTAACCCCCCTCTCTCTCAGTGCAGTGTTAATGTACTGGAGTGTCCAGTCAGTGTGTCTGTATTAACCCCTCTCTCTCAGTGCAGTGTTAATGTACTGGAGTGTCCAGTCAGTGTGTCTGTATTAACCCCCCTCTCTCTCTCAGTGCAGTGTTAATGTACTGGAGTGTCCAGTCAGTGTGTGTATTAACCCCTCTCTCTCTCAGTGCAGTGTTAATGTACTGGAGTGTCCAGTGTGTGTGTATTAACCCCTCTCTCTCTCTCTCAGTGCAGTGTTAATGTACTGGAGTGTCCAGTCAGTGTGTCTGTATTAACCCCTCTCTCTCTCTCTCAGTGCAGTGTTAATGTACTGGAGTGTCCAGTCAGTGTGTCTGTATGAACCCCTCTCTCTCTCAGTGCAGTGTTAATGTACTGGAGTGTCCAGTCAGTGTGTCTGTATTAACCCCTCTCTCTCTCAGTGCAGTGTTAATGTACTGGAGTGTCCAGTCAGTGTGTCTGTATTAACCCCTCTCTCTCTCAGTGCAGTGTTAATGTACTGGAGTGTCCAGTCAGTGTGTCTGTATTAACCCCCCTCTCTCTCTCAGTGCAGTGTTCATGTACTGGAGTGTCCAGTCAGTGTGTGTCTGTATTAACCCCTCTCTCTCTCAGTGCAGTGTTAATGTACTGGAGTGTCCAGTCAGTGTGTGTATTAACCCCTCTCTCTCTCAGTGCAGTGTTAATGTACTGGAGTGTCCAGTGTGTGTGTATTAACCCCTCTCTCTCTCTCTCAGTGCAGTGTTAATGTACTGGAGTGTCCAGTCAGTGTGTCTGTATTAACCCCTCTCTCTCTCTCTCAGTGCAGTGTTAATGTACTGGAGTGTCCAGTCAGTGTGTCTGTATGAACCCCTCTCTCTCTCAGTGCAGTGTTAATGTACTGGAGTGTCCAGTCAGTGTGTGTGTATTAACCCCTCTCTCTCAGTGCAGTGTTAATGTACTGGAGTGTCCAGTCAGTGTGTCTGTATTAACCCCTCTCTCTCTCAGTGCAGTGTTAATGTACTGGAGTGTCCAGTCAGTGTGTCTGTATTAACCCCTCTCTCTCTCAGTGCAGTGTTAATGTACTGGAGTGTCCAGTCAGTGTGTCTGTATTAACCCCCCTCTCTCTCTCAGTGCAGTGTTCATGTACTGGAGTGTCCAGTCAGTGTGTGTCTGTATTAACCCCTCTCTCTCTCAGTGCAGTGTTAATGTACTGGAGTGTCCAGTGTGTGTGTATTAACCCCTCTCTCTCTCTCTCAGTGCAGTGTTAATGTACTGGAGTGTCCAGTCAGTGTGTCTGTATTAACCCCTCTCTCTCTCTCTCAGTGCAGTGTTAATGTACTGGAGTGTCCAGTCAGTGTGTCTGTATGAACCCCTCTCTCTCTCAGTGCAGTGTTAATGTACTGGAGTGTCCAGTCAGTGTGTGTGTATTAACCCTCTCTCTCTCAGTGCAGTGTTAATGTACTGGAGTGTCCAGTCAGTGTGTCTGTATTAACCCCTCTCTCTCTCAGTGCAGTGTTAATGTACTGGAGTGTCCAGTCAGTGTGTGTATTAACCCCCCTCTCTCTCAGTGCAGTGTTAATGTACTGGAGTGTCCAGTGTGTGTGTATTAACCCCTCTCTCTCTCTCTCAGTGCAGTGTTAATGTACTGGAGTGTCCAGTCAGTGTGTCTGTATTAACCCCTCTCTCTCTCTCTCAGTGCAGTGTTAATGTACTGGAGTGTCCAGTCAGTGTGTCTGTATGAACCCCTCTCTCTCTCAGTGCAGTGTTAATGTACTGGAGTGTCCAGTCAGTGTGTGTGTATTAACCCTCTCTCTCTCAGTGCAGTGTTAATGTACTGGAGTGTCCAGTCAGTGTGTGTGTATTAACCCCTCTCTCTCAGTGCAGTGTTAATGTACTGGAGTGTCCAGTCAGTGTGTGTGTATTAACCCCTCTCTCTCTCAGTGCAGTGTTAATGTACTGGAGTGTCCAG
This sequence comes from Lepisosteus oculatus, assembly GCF_040954835.1. NCBI lineage: Eukaryota > Metazoa > Chordata > Actinopteri > Semionotiformes > Lepisosteidae > Lepisosteus > Lepisosteus oculatus. Next base: position 2,276,238 of record NC_090699.1, read on the forward strand.
TCAGTGTGTCTGTATTAACCCCTCTCTCTCTCAGTGCAGTGTTAATGTACTGGAGTGTCCAGTCAGTGTGTCTGTATTAACCCCTCTCTCTCTCAGTGCAGTGTTAATGTACTGGAGTGTCCAGTCAGTGTGTCTGTATTAACCCCCCTCTCTCTCTCAGTGCAGTGTTCATGTACTGGAGTGTCCAGTCAGTGTGTGTATTAACCCCTCTCTCTCTCAGTGCAGTGTTAATGTACTGGAGTGTCCAGTCAGTGTGTCTGTATGAACCCCTCTCTCTCTCAGTACAGTGTTAATGTACTGGAGTGTCCAGTCAGTGTGTCTGTATTAACCCCTCTCTCTCTCAGTGCAGTGTTTAAGTACTGGAGTGTCCAGTCAGTGTGTCTGTATGAACCCCTCTCTCTCTCAGTACAGTGTTAATGTACTGGAGTGTCCAGTCAGTGTGTCTGTATGAACCCCTCTCTCTCTCAGTGCAGTGTTAATGTACTGGAGTGTCCAGTCAGTGTGTCTGTATTAACCCCTCTCTCTCTCAGTGCAGTGTTAATGTACTGGAGTGTCCAGTCAGTGTGTCTGTATTAACCCCCCTCTCTCTCTCAGTGCAGTGTTCATGTACTGGAGTGTCCAGTCAGTGTGTGTCTGTATTAACCCCTCTCTCTCTCAGTGCAGTGTTAATGTACTGGAGTGTCCAGTGTGTGTGTATTAACCCCTCTCTCTCTCTCTCAGTGCAGTGTTAATGTACTGGAGTGTCCAGTCAGTGTGTCTGTATTAACCCCTCTCTCTCTCTCTCAGTGCAGTGTTAATGTACTGGAGTGTCCAGTCAGTGTGTCTGTATGAACCCCTCTCTCTCTCAGTGCAGTGTTAATGTACTGGAGTGTCCAGTCAGTGTGTGTGTATTAACCCTCTCTCTCTCAGTGCAGTGTTAATGTACTGGAGTGTCCAGTCAGTGTGTCTGTATTAACCCCTCTCTCTCTCAGTGCAGTGTTAATGTACTGGAGTGTCCAGTCAGTGTGTGTATTAACCCCCCTCTCTCTCAGTGCAGTGTTAATGTACTGGAGTGTCCAGTGTGTGTGTATTAACCCCTCTCTCTCTCTCTCAGTGCAGTGTTAATGTACTGGAGTGTCCAGTCAGTGTGTCTGTATTAACCCCTCTCTCTCTCTCTCAGTGCAGTGTTAATGTACTGGAGTGTCCAGTCAGTGTGTCTGTATGAACCCCTCTCTCTCTCAGTGCAGTGTTAATGTACTGGAGTGTCCAGTCAGTGTGTGTGTATTAACCCTCTCTCTCTCAGTGCAGTGTTAATGTACTGGAGTGTCCAGTCAGTGTGTGTGTATTAACCCCTCTCTCTCAGTGCAGTGTTAATGTACTGGAGTGTCCAGTCAGTGTGTGTGTATTAACCCCTCTCTCTCTCAGTGCAGTGTTAATGTACTGGAGTGTCCAGTCAGTGTGTCTGTATTAACCCCTCTCTCTCTCAGTGCAGTGTTAATGTACTGGAGTGTCCAGTCAGTGTGTCTGTATTAACCCCTCTCTCTCTCAGTGCAGTGTTAATGTACTGGAGTGTCCAGTCAGTGTGTCTGTATTAACCCCCCTCTCTCTCTCAGTGCAGTGTTCATGTACTGGAGTGTCCAGTCAGTGTGTGTATTAACCCCTCTCTCTCTCAGTGCAGTGTTAATGTACTGGAGTGTCCAGTCAGTGTGTCTGTATGAACCCCTCTCTCTCTCAGTACAGTGTTAATGTACTGGAGTGTCCAGTCAGTGTGTCTGTATTAACCCCTCTCTCTCTCAGTGCAGTGTTTAAGTACTGGAGTGTCCAGTCAGTGTGTCTGTATGAACCCCTCTCTCTCTCAGTACAGTGTTAATGTACTGGAGTGTCCAGTCAGTGTGTCTGTATGAACCCCTCTCTCTCTCAGTGCAGTGTTAATGTACTGGAGTGTCCAGTCAGTGTGTCTGTATGAACCCCTCTCTCTCTCAGTACAGTGTTAATGTACTGGAGTGTCCAGTCAGTGTGTCTGTATTAACCCCTCTCTCTCTCAGTGCAGTGTTTAAGTACTGGAGTGTCCAGTCAGTGTGTCTGTATTAACCCCTCTCTCTCAGTGCAGTGTTAATGTACTGGAGTGTCCAGTCAGTGTGTGTGTATTAACCCCTCTCTCTCTCAGTGCAGTGTTAATGTACTGGAGTGTCCAGTCAGTGTGTGTGTATTAACCCCTCTCTCTCAGTGCAGTGTTAATGTACTGGAGTGTCAGTCAGTGTGTGTGTATTAACCCCTCTCTCTCTCTCTCAGGCCTGATCATCTCAACAGTCATGTGCGACAGGTCCACTCCACTGAGAGACCCTTCAAGTGTGAGGTACCCCTCCCGGTCTCGATCTCGCCGTCTCTCGCAGGCGCTGGGGGTGTTGGGCCCCATCATGGCCACCCACCGTGTGCCCGTCTCTCTCTCTCTCCGCAGACGTGCGAGTCGGCCTTCGCCACGCGCGACCGCCTGCGCGCCCACATGATCCGCCACGAGGACAAGGTGCCGTGTCACGTGTGCGGCAAGCTGCTGTCCGCCGCCTACATCAGCGACCACATGCGTGTGCACAACCAGGCGCAGCACCACGTGTGTGAGCTCTGCATCCGCGGTGCGTCAGGCCCGGTCTCTGCTGTCTCTCGCCGTCTGCTGTCTCTCGCCGTCTGCTGTCTGCTCTCTCTCGTCTCTCTCTGTCTGCTGTCTCTCTCTGTCTCCTGTCTCTCCTGTCCTACATCAGCTACCACATGCGTGTGCACAACCAGGCGCAGCACCACGTGTGTTGAGACGGGCTCACTGTCTGTTCCTCAGGCTGGGACAGGAGATCACACACTGTATTATTATTATTGAGAGACAGGCTCACTGTCTGTTCTTCAGGCTGGGACAGGAGATCACACACTGTATTATTATTATTGAGAGACGGGCTCACTGTCTGTTCCTCAGGCTGGGACAGGAGATCACACACTGTATTATTATTATTGAGAGACGGGCTCACTGTCTGTTCCTCAGGCTGGGACAGGAGATCACACACTGTATTATTATTATTGAGAGACAGGCTCACTGTTCCTCAGGCTGGGACAGGAGATCACACACTGTATTATTATTATTGAGAGACGGGCTCACTGTCTGTTCCTCAGGCTGGGACAGGAGATCACACACTGTATTATTATTATTGAGAGACGGGCTCACTGTCTGTTCCTCAGGCTGGGACAGGAGATCACACACTGTATTATTATTATTGAGAGACAGGCTCACTGTCTGTTCCTCAGGCTGGGACAGGAGATCACACACTGTATTATTATTATTGAGAGACGGGCTCACTGTCTGTTCCTCAGGCTGGGACAGGAGATCACACACTGTGTTATTATTATTGAGAGACGGGCTCACTGTCTGTTCCTCAGGCTGGGACAGGAGATCACACACTGTATTATTATTATTGAGAGACGGGCTCACTGTCTGTTCCTCAGGCTGGGACAGGAGATCACACACTGTATTATTATTATTGAGAGACGGGCTCACTGTCTGTTCCTCAGGCTGGGACAGGAGATCACACACTGTATTATTATTATTGAGAGACGGGCTCACTGTCTGTTCCTCAGGCTGGGACAGGAGATCACACACTGTATTATTATTATTGAGAGACAGGCTCACTGTCTGTTCCTCAGGCTGGGACAGGAGATCACACACTGTATTATTATTATTGAGAGACAGGCTCACTGTCTGTTCCTCAGGCTGGGACAGGAGATCACACACTGTATTATTATTATTGAGAGACGGGCTCACTGTCTGTTCCTCAGGCTGGGACAGGAGATCACACACTGTATTATTATTATTGAGAGACGGGCTCACTGTCTGTTCCTCAGGCTGGGACAGGAGATCACACACTGTATTATTATTATTGAGAGACGGGCTCACTGTCTGTTCCTCAGGCTGGGACAGGAGATCACACACTGTATTATTATTATTGAGAGACGGGCTCACTGTCTGTTCCTCAGGCTGGGACAGGAGATCACACACTGTATTATTATTATTGAGAGACAGGCTCACTGTCTGTTCCTCAGGCTGGGACAGGAGATCACATACTGTATTATTATTATTGAGAGACAGACTCACTGTCTGTTCCTCAGGCTGGGACAGGAGATCACACACTGTATTATTATTATTGAGAGACAGACTCACTGTCTGTTCCTCAGGCTGGGACAGGAGATCACACACTGTATTATTATTATTGAGAGACAGGCTCACTGTTCCTCAGGCTGGGACAGGAGATCACACACTGTATTATTATTATTGAGAGACAGGCTCACTGTCTGTTCCTCAGGCTGGGACAGGAGATCACACACTGTATTATTATTATTGAGAGACGGGCTCACTGTCTGTTCCTCAGGCTGGGACAGGAGATCACACACTGTATTATTATTATTGAGAGACGGGCTCACTGTCTGTTCCTCAGGCTGGGACAGGAGATCACACACTGTATTATTATTATTGAGAGACGGGCTCACTGTCTGTTCCTCAGGCTGGGACAGGAGATCACATACTGTATTATTATTATTGAGAGACAGACTCACTGTCTGTTCCTCAGGCTGGGACAGGAGATCACACACTGTATTATTATTATTGAGAGACAGACTCACTGTCTGTTCCTCAGGCTGGGACAGGAGATCACACACTGTATTATTATTATTGAGAGACAGACTCACTGTCTGTTCCTCAGGCTGGGACAGGAGATCACACACTGTATTATTATTATTGAGAGACAGGCTCACTGTCTGTTCCTCAGGCTGGGACAGGAGATCACACACTGTATTATTATTATTGAGAGACAGGCTCACTGTCTGTTCCTCAGGCTGGGACAGGAGATCACACACTGTATTATTATTATTGAGAGATGGGCTCACTGTCTGTTCCTCAGGCTGGGACAGGAGATCACACACTGTATTATTATTATTGAGAGACGGGCTCACTGTCTGTTCCTCAGGCTGGGACAGGAGATCACACACTGTATTATTATTATTGAGAGACAGGCTCACTGTCTGTTCCTCAGGCTGGGACAGGAGATCACACACTGTATTATTATTATTGAGAGACAGGCTCACTGTCTGTTCCTCAGGCTGGGACAGGAGATCACACACTGTATTATTATTATTGAGAGACAGGCTCACTGTCTGTTCCTCAGGCTGGGACAGGAGATCACACACTGTATTATTATTATTATTGAGAGACAGGCTCACTGTTCCTCAGGCTGGGACAGGAGATCACACACTGTATTATTATTATTGAGAGACAGGCTCACTGTCTGTTCCTCAGGCTGGGACAGGAGATCACACACTGTATTATTATTATTGAGAGACGGGCTCACTGTCTGTTCCTCAGGCTGGGACAGGAGATCACACACTGTATTATTATTATTGAGAGACAGGCTCACTGTCTGTTCCTCAGGCTGGGACAGGAGATCACACACTGTATTATTATTATTGAGAGACGGGCTCACTGTGTCCTGTGCTCTGAGGTCTGTCTCTCTCTCTGTGTCTCCAGGCTTCACCACGCTGGCATACCTACGGGTTCACGCCCAGAAGCATCATGGGCAGGACTGGCGGGAGCTGGGCGCCCTGCGGGGCTCGGGGGGCGCGGGGGGCGCCGGGGGGGTGCTGCTGTGCCAGCTGTGTGGGGTTCACTGCAAGACGGCCACCCAGCTGCAGGGCCACATGGAGGTGCACGCCAACGCCGGCCTCGGGGACAGCGCCGCCAGCGCCAACGCCGCCGCCCTCGCCAGCGCCCTCGCCAGCGTGAGCACGGCCATCGCGGGCGCCCACCCCGCCCCGCCCCTGGTGTCCAGCGTGGCCAGCTCGCTGACCGGGGCGCTGGCCGGCGGCGCCGGCCGCAGTTAGCAGAGGCAGGTGGTCTCTCCCTCTCACCCCTCTCTCACTGTCTCACTCTCTCTCCGCCCCCCTCTCCCTCTGACTCCTCTACCTCTCCCTCTCGCCCCTCTCTCACTGTGTCTCACTCTCTCGCCGTCTCACTCTCCCTCTGACTCCTCTCCCTCTCCCTCTCACCCCTCTCTCACTGTGTCTCACTCTCATTCTCCCTCTGACTCCTCTACCTCTCCCTCTCACTCCTCTCTCACTGTGTCTCACTCTCTCACCGCCCCCCTCTCCCTCTGACTCCTCTACCTCTCACTCTCACTCCTCTCTCACTGTCTCACTCTCTCTCCGCCCCCCTCTCCCTCTGACTCCTCTCCCTCTCACCCCTCTCTCACTGTCTCACTCTCTCTCCGCCCCCCTCTCCCTCTGACTCCTCTCCCTCTCACCCCTCTCTCACTGTCTCACTCTCTCTCCGCCCCCCTCTCCCTCTGACTCCTCTCCCTCTCACTCCTCTCTCACTGTCTCACTCTCTCGCCGTCTCACTCTCCCTCTGTCTCCTCTACCTCTCCCTCTCACCCCTCTCTCACTGTGTCTCACTCTCTCGCCGCCCCCCTCTCCCTCTGACTCCTCTACCTCTCCCTCTCACCCCTCTCTCACTGTCTCACTCTCTCGCCGCCCCCCTCTCCCTCTGACTCCTCTACCTCTCCCTCTCACTCCTCTCTCACTGTCTCACTCTCTCTCCGCCCCCCTCTCCCTCTGACTCCTCTACCTCTCCCTCTCACCCCTCTCTCACTGTCTCACTCTCTCGCCGTCTCACTTTCCCTCTGACTCCTCTACCTCTCCCTCTCACCCCTCTCTCACTGTCTCACTCTCTCGCCGTCTCACTCTCCCTCTGACTCCTCTACCTCTCACCCCTCTCTCACTGTGTCTCACTCTCTCTCCGCCCCCCTCTCCCTCTGACTCCTCTCCCTCTCACCCCTCTCTCACTGTCTCACTCTCTCTCCGCCCCCCTCTCCCTCTGACTCCTCTCCCTCTCACTCCTCTCTCACTGTCTCACTCTCTCGCCGTGTCACTCTCCCTCTGACTCCTCTACCTCTCCCTCTCACCCCTCTCTCACTGTCTCACTCTCTCTCCGCCCCCCTCTCCCTCTGACTCCTCTCCCTCTCACTCCTCTCTCAGTCTCACTCTCTCGCCGTCTCACTCTCCCTCTGTCTCCTCTACCTCTCCCTCTCACCCCTCTCTCACTGTGTCTCACTCTCTCGCCGCCCCCCTCTCCCTCTCACCCCTCTCTCACTGTCTCACTCTCTCTCCGCCCCCCTCTCCCTCTGACTCCTCTACCTCTCCCTCTCGCCCCTCTCTCACTGTCTCACTCTCTCGCCGTCTCACTCTCCCTCTGACTCCTCTACCTCTCACCCCTCTCTCACTGTCTCACTCTCTCTCCGCCCCCCTCTCCCTCTGACTCCTCTCCCTCTCACCCCTCTCTCACTGTCTCACTCTCTCTCCGCCCCCCTCTCCCTCTGACTCCTCTCCCTCTCACCCCTCTCTCACTGTCTCACTCTCTCTCCGCCCCCCTCTCCCTCTGACTCCTCTCCCTCTCACTCCTCTCTCACTGTCTCACTCTCTCGCCGTCTCACTCTCCCTCTGTCTCCTCTACCTCTCCCTCTCACCCCTCTCTCACTGTGTCTCACTCTCTCGCCGCCCCCCTCTCCCTCTGACTCCTCTACCTCTCCCTCTCACCCCTCTCTCACTGTCTCACTCTCTCGCCGCCCCCCTCTCCCTCTGACTCCTCTACCTCTCCCTCTCACTCCTCTCTCACTGTCTCACTCTCTCTCCGCCCCCCTCTCCCTCTGACTCCTCTACCTCTCCCTCTCACCCCTCTCTCACTGTCTCACTCTCTCGCCGTCTCACTTTCCCTCTGACTCCTCTACCTCTCCCTCTCACCCCTCTCTCACTGTCTCACTCTCTCGCCGTCTCACTCTCCCTCTGACTCCTCTACCTCTCACCCCTCTCTCACTGTCTCACTCTCTCTCCGCCCCCCTCTCCCTCTGACTCCTCTCCCTCTCACCCCTCTCTCACTGTCTCACTCTCTCTCCGCCCCCCTCTCCCTCTGACTCCTCTCCCTCTCACTCCTCTCTCACTGTCTCACTCTCTCGCCGTGTCACTCTCCCTCTGACTCCTCTACCTCTCCCTCTCACCCCTCTCTCACTGTCTCACTCTCTCTCCGCCCCCCTCTCCCTCTGACTCCTCTCCCTCTCACTCCTCTCTCAGTCTCACTCTCTCGCCGTCTCACTCTCCCTCTGACTCCTCTACCTCTCCCTCTCACCCCTCTCTCACTGTGTCTCACTCTCTCGCCGCCCCCCTCTCCCTCTCACCCCTCTCTCACTGTCTCACTCTCTCTCCGCCCCCCTCTCCCTCTGACTCCTCTACCTCTCCCTCTCGCCCCTCTCTCACTGTCTCACTCTCTCGCCGTCTCACTCTCCCTCTGACTCCTCTACCTCTCACCCCTCTCTCACTGTGTCTCACTCTCTCTCCGCCCCCCTCTCCCTCTGACTCCTCTACCTCTCCCTCTCACTCCTCTCTCACTGTCTCACTCTCTCACCGCCCCCCTCTCCCTCTGACTCCTCTACCTCTCCCTCTCACCCCTCTCTCACTGTGTCTCACTCTCTCGCCGTCTCACTCTCCCTCTGACTCCTCTCCCTCTCACCCCTCTCTCACTGTGTCTCACTCTCTCGCCGTCTCACTCTCCCTCTGACTCCTCTACCTCTCCCTCTCACCCCTCTCTCACTGTGTCTCACTCTCTCGCCGTCTCACTCTCCCTCTGACTCCTCTCCCTCTCCCTCTCACCCCTCTCTCACTGTGTTTCACTCTCTCGCCGTCTCACTCTCCCTCTGACTCCTCTACCTCTCCCTCTCACCCCTCTCTCACTGTGTCTCACTCTCTCTCCGCCCCCCTCTCCCTCTGACTCCTCTCCCTCTCACCCCTCTCTCACTGTGTCTCACTCTCTCTCCGCCCCCTCTCCCTCTGACTCCTCTCCCTCTCCCTCTCACTCCTCTCTCACTGTCTCACTCTCTCACCGTCTCACTCTCCCTCTGACTCCTCTACCTCTCCCTCTCACCCCTCTCTCACTGTCTCACTCTCTCTCCGCCCCCCTCTCCCTCTGACTCCTCTACCTCTCCCTCTCGCCCCTCTCTCACTGTCTCACTCTCTCGCCGTCTCACTCTCCCTCTGACTCCTCTACCTCTCACCCCTCTCTCACTGTGTCTCACTCTCTCTCCGCCCCCCTCTCCCTCTGACTCCTCTACCTCTCCCTCTCACTCCTCTCTCACTGTCTCACTCTCTCTCCGCCCCCCTCTCCCTCTGACTCCTCTACCTCTCCCTCTCACTCCTCTCTCACTGTCTCACTCTCTCTCCGCCCCCCTCTCCCTCTGACTCCTCTCCCTCTCACCCCTCTCTCACTGTGTCTCACTCTCTCGCCGTCTCACTCTCCCTCTGACTCCTCTACCTCTCCCTCTCACCCCTCTCTCACTGTCTCACTCTCTCGCCGTCTCACTCTCCCTCTGACTCCTCTCCCTCTCCCTCTCACCCCTCTCTCACTGTGTCTCACTCTCTCTCCGCCCCCCTCTCCCTCTGACTCCTCTACCTCTCCCTCTCGCCCCTCTCTCACTGTCTCACTCTCTCGCCGTCTCACTCTCCCTCTGACTCCTCTACCTCTCACCCCTCTCTCACTGTGTCTCACTCTCTCTCCGCCCCCCTCTCCCTCTGACTCCTCTACCTCTCCCTCTCACTCCTCTCTCACTGTCTCACTCTCTCACCGCCCCCCTCTCCCTCTGACTCCTCTACCTCTCCCTCTCACCCCTCTCTCACTGTGTCTCACTCTCTCTCCGCCCCCCTCTCCCTCTGACTCCTCTACCTCTCCCTCTCACCCCTCTCTCACTGTGTCTCACTCTCTCACCGTCTCACTCTCCCTCTGACTCCTCTACCTCTCCCTCTCACCCCTCTCTCACTGTGTCTCACTCTCTCTCCGCCCCCCTCTCCCTCTGACTCCTCTACCTCTCCCTCTCACTCCTCTCTCACTGTCTCACTCTCTCACCGCCCCCCTCTCCCTCTGACTCCTCTACCTCTCCCTCTCACCCCTCTCTCACTGTGTCTCACTCTCTCACCGTCTCACTCTCCCTCTGACTCCTCTACCTCTCCCTCTCACTCCTCTCTCACTGTCTCACTCTCTCTCCGCCCCCCTCTCCCTCTGACTCCTCTCCCTCTCACCCCTCTCTCACTGTGTCTCACTCTCTCACCGTCTCACTCTCCCTCTGACTCCTCTACCTCTCCCTCTCACCCCTCTCTCACTGTGTCTCACTCTCTTGCCGTCTCACTCTCCCTCTGACTCCTCTCCCTCTCCCTCTCACCCCTCTCTCACTGTGTCTCACTCTCTCTCCGCCCCCCTCTCCCTCTGACTCCTCTCCCTCTCACCCCTCTCTCACTGTGTCTCACTCTCTCTCCGCCCCCCTCTCCCTCTGACTCCTCTACCTCTCCCTCTCACTCCTCTCTCACTGTCTCACTCTCTCTCCGCCCCCCTCTCCCTCTGACTCCTCTCCCTCTCACCCCTCTCTCACTGTCTCACTCTCTCGCCGTCTCACTCTCCCTCTGACTCCTCTACCTCTCCCTCTCACCCCTCTCTCACTGTCTCACTCTCGCCGTCTCACTCTCCCTCTGACTCCTCTACCTCTCACCCCTCTCTCACTGTGTCTCACTCTCTCGCCGCCCCCCTCTCCCTCTGACTCCTCTACCTCTCCCTCTCACTCCTCTCTCACTGTCTCACTCTCTCTCCGCCCCCCTCTCCCTCTGACTCCTCTCCCTCTCACCCCTCTCTCACTGTGTCTCACTCTCTCGCCGTCTCACTCTCCCTCTGACTCCTCTCCCTCTCCCTCTCACCCCTCTCTCACTGTGTTTCACTCTCTCGCCGTCTCACTCTCCCTCTGACTCCTCTACCTCTCCCTCTCACCCCTCTCTCACTGTGTCTCACTCTCTCTCCGCCCCCCTCTCCCTCTGACTCCTCTCCCTCTCACCCCTCTCTCACTGTGTCTCACTCTCTCTCCGCCCCCTCTCCCTCTGACTCCTCTCCCTCTCCCTCTCACTCCTCTCTCACTGTCTCACTCTCTCACCGTCTCACTCTCCCTCTGACTCCTCTACCTCTCCCTCTCACCCCTCTCTCACTGTCTCACTCTCTCTCCGCCCCCCTCTCCCTCTGACTCCTCTACCTCTCCCTCTCGCCCCTCTCTCACTGTCTCACTCTCTCGCCGTCTCACTCTCCCTCTGACTCCTCTACCTCTCACCCCTCTCTCACTGTGTCTCACTCTCTCTCCGCCCCCCTCTCCCTCTGACTCCTCTACCTCTCCCTCTCACTCCTCTCTCACTGTCTCACTCTCTCTCCGCCCCCCTCTCCCTCTGACTCCTCTACCTCTCCCTCTCACTCCTCTCTCACTGTCTCACTCTCTCTCCGCCCCCCTCTCCCTCTGACTCCTCTCCCTCTCACCCCTCTCTCACTGTGTCTCACTCTCTCGCCGTCTCACTCTCCCTCTGACTCCTCTACCTCTCCCTCTCACCCCTCTCTCACTGTCTCACTCTCTCGCCGTCTCACTCTCCCTCTGACTCCTCTCCCTCTCCCTCTCACCCCTCTCTCACTGTGTCTCACTCTCTCTCCGCCCCCCTCTCCCTCTGACTCCTCTACCTCTCCCTCTCGCCCCTCTCTCACTGTCTCACTCTCTCGCCGTCTCACTCTCCCTCTGACTCCTCTACCTCTCACCCCTCTCTCACTGTGTCTCACTCTCTCTCCGCCCCCCTCTCCCTCTGACTCCTCTACCTCTCCCTCTCACTCCTCTCTCACTGTCTCACTCTCTCACCGCCCCCCTCTCCCTCTGACTCCTCTACCTCTCCCTCTCACCCCTCTCTCACTGTGTCTCACTCTCTCTCCGCCCCCCTCTCCCTCTGACTCCTCTACCTCTCCCTCTCACCCCTCTCTCACTGTGTCTCACTCTCTCACCGTCTCACTCTCCCTCTGACTCCTCTACCTCTCCCTCTCACCCCTCTCTCACTGTGTCTCACTCTCTCTCCGCCCCCCTCTCCCTCTGACTCCTCTACCTCTCCCTCTCACTCCTCTCTCACTGTCTCACTCTCTCACCGCCCCCCTCTCCCTCTGACTCCTCTACCTCTCCCTCTCACCCCTCTCTCACTGTGTCTCACTCTCTCACCGTCTCACTCTCCCTCTGACTCCTCTACCTCTCCCTCTCACTCCTCTCTCACTGTCTCACTCTCTCTCCGCCCCCCTCTCCCTCTGACTCCTCTCCCTCTCACCCCTCTCTCACTGTGTCTCACTCTCTCACCGTCTCACTCTCCCTCTGACTCCTCTACCTCTCCCTCTCACCCCTCTCTCACTGTGTCTCACTCTCTTGCCGTCTCACTCTCCCTCTGACTCCTCTCCCTCTCCCTCTCACCCCTCTCTCACTGTGTCTCACTCTCTCTCCGCCCCCCTCTCCCTCTGACTCCTCTCCCTCTCACCCCTCTCTCACTGTGTCTCACTCTCTCTCCGCCCCCCTCTCCCTCTGACTCCTCTACCTCTCCCTCTCACTCCTCTCTCACTGTCTCACTCTCTCTCCGCCCCCCTCTCCCTCTGACTCCTCTCCCTCTCACCCCTCTCTCACTGTCTCACTCTCTCGCCGTCTCACTCTCCCTCTGACTCCTCTACCTCTCCCTCTCACCCCTCTCTCACTGTCTCACTCTCGCCGTCTCACTCTCCCTCTGACTCCTCTACCTCTCACCCCTCTCTCACTGTGTCTCACTCTCTCGCCGCCCCCCTCTCCCTCTGACTCCTCTACCTCTCCCTCTCACTCCTCTCTCACTGTCTCACTCTCTCTCCGCCCCCCTCTCCCTCTGACTCCTCTACCTCTCCCTCTCACCCCTCTCTCACTGTCTCACTCTCTCGCCGTCTCACTTTCCCTCTGACTCCTCTACCTCTCCCTCTCACCCCTCTCTCACTGTCTCACTCTCTCGCCGTCTCACTCTCCCTCTGACTCCTCTACCTCTCACCCCTCTCTCACTGTGTCTCACTCTCTCTCCGCCCCCCTCTCCCTCTGACTCCTCTCCCTCTCACCCCTCTCTCACTGTCTCACTCTCTCTCCGCCCCCCTCTCCCTCTGACTCCTCTCCCTCTCACTCCTCTCTCACTGTCTCACTCTCTCGCCGTGTCACTCTCCCTCTGACTCCTCTACCTCTCCCTCTCACCCCTCTCTCACTGTCTCACTCTCTCTCCGCCCCCCTCTCCCTCTGACTCCTCTCCCTCTCACTCCTCTCTCAGTCTCACTCTCTCGCCGTCTCACTCTCCCTCTGTCTCCTCTACCTCTCCCTCTCACCCCTCTCTCACTGTGTCTCACTCTCTCGCCGCCCCCCTCTCCCTCTCACCCCTCTCTCACTGTCTCACTCTCTCTCCGCCCCCCTCTCCCTCTGACTCCTCTACCTCTCCCTCTCGCCCCTCTCTCACTGTCTCACTCTCTCGCCGTCTCACTCTCCCTCTGACTCCTCTACCTCTCACCCCTCTCTCACTGTCTCACTCTCTCTCCGCCCCCCTCTCCCTCTGACTCCTCTCCCTCTCACCCCTCTCTCACTGTCTCACTCTCTCTCCGCCCCCCTCTCCCTCTGACTCCTCTCCCTCTCACCCCTCTCTCACTGTCTCACTCTCTCTCCGCCCCCCTCTCCCTCTGACTCCTCTCCCTCTCACTCCTCTCTCACTGTCTCACTCTCTCGCCGTCTCACTCTCCCTCTGTCTCCTCTACCTCTCCCTCTCACCCCTCTCTCACTGTGTCTCACTCTCTCGCCGCCCCCCTCTCCCTCTGACTCCTCTACCTCTCCCTCTCACCCCTCTCTCACTGTCTCACTCTCTCGCCGCCCCCCTCTCCCTCTGACTCCTCTACCTCTCCCTCTCACTCCTCTCTCACTGTCTCACTCTCTCTCCGCCCCCCTCTCCCTCTGACTCCTCTACCTCTCCCTCTCACCCCTCTCTCACTGTCTCACTCTCTCGCCGTCTCACTTTCCCTCTGACTCCTCTACCTCTCCCTCTCACCCCTCTCTCACTGTCTCACTCTCTCGCCGTCTCACTCTCCCTCTGACTCCTCTACCTCTCACCCCTCTCTCACTGTCTCACTCTCTCTCCGCCCCCCTCTCCCTCTGACTCCTCTCCCTCTCACCCCTCTCTCACTGTCTCACTCTCTCTCCGCCCCCCTCTCCCTCTGACTCCTCTCCCTCTCACTCCTCTCTCACTGTCTCACTCTCTCGCCGTGTCACTCTCCCTCTGACTCCTCTACCTCTCCCTCTCACCCCTCTCTCACTGTCTCACTCTCTCTCCGCCCCCCTCTCCCTCTGACTCCTCTCCCTCTCACTCCTCTCTCAGTCTCACTCTCTCGCCGTCTCACTCTCCCTCTGACTCCTCTACCTCTCCCTCTCACCCCTCTCTCACTGTGTCTCACTCTCTCGCCGCCCCCCTCTCCCTCTCACCCCTCTCTCACTGTCTCACTCTCTCTCCGCCCCCCTCTCCCTCTGACTCCTCTACCTCTCCCTCTCGCCCCTCTCTCACTGTCTCACTCTCTCGCCGTCTCACTCTCCCTCTGACTCCTCTACCTCTCACCCCTCTCTCACTGTGTCTCACTCTCTCTCCGCCCCCCTCTCCCTCTGACTCCTCTACCTCTCCCTCTCACTCCTCTCTCACTGTCTCACTCTCTCACCGCCCCCCTCTCCCTCTGACTCCTCTACCTCTCCCTCTCACCCCTCTCTCACTGTGTCTCACTCTCTCGCCGTCTCACTCTCCCTCTGACTCCTCTCCCTCTCACCCCTCTCTCACTGTGTCTCACTCTCTCGCCGTCTCACTCTCCCTCTGACTCCTCTACCTCTCCCTCTCACCCCTCTCTCACTGTGTCTCACTCTCTCGCCGTCTCACTCTCCCTCTGACTCCTCTCCCTCTCCCTCTCACCCCTCTCTCACTGTGTTTCACTCTCTCGCCGTCTCACTCTCCCTCTGACTCCTCTACCTCTCCCTCTCACCCCTCTCTCACTGTGTCTCACTCTCTCTCCGCCCCCCTCTCCCTCTGACTCCTCTCCCTCTCACCCCTCTCTCACTGTGTCTCACTCTCTCTCCGCCCCCTCTCCCTCTGACTCCTCTCCCTCTCCCTCTCACTCCTCTCTCACTGTCTCACTCTCTCACCGTCTCACTCTCCCTCTGACTCCTCTACCTCTCCCTCTCACCCCTCTCTCACTGTCTCACTCTCTCTCCGCCCCCCTCTCCCTCTGACTCCTCTACCTCTCCCTCTCGCCCCTCTCTCACTGTCTCACTCTCTCGCCGTCTCACTCTCCCTCTGACTCCTCTACCTCTCACCCCTCTCTCACTGTGTCTCACTCTCTCTCCGCCCCCCTCTCCCTCTGACTCCTCTACCTCTCCCTCTCACTCCTCTCTCACTGTCTCACTCTCTCTCCGCCCCCCTCTCCCTCTGACTCCTCTACCTCTCCCTCTCACTCCTCTCTCACTGTCTCACTCTCTCTCCGCCCCCCTCTCCCTCTGACTCCTCTCCCTCTCACCCCTCTCTCACTGTGTCTCACTCTCTCGCCGTCTCACTCTCCCTCTGACTCCTCTACCTCTCCCTCTCACCCCTCTCTCACTGTCTCACTCTCTCGCCGTCTCACTCTCCCTCTGACTCCTCTCCCTCTCCCTCTCACCCCTCTCTCACTGTGTCTCACTCTCTCTCCGCCCCCCTCTCCCTCTGACTCCTCTACCTCTCCCTCTCGCCCCTCTCTCACTGTCTCACTCTCTCGCCGTCTCACTCTCCCTCTGACTCCTCTACCTCTCACCCCTCTCTCACTGTGTCTCACTCTCTCTCCGCCCCCCTCTCCCTCTGACTCCTCTACCTCTCCCTCTCACTCCTCTCTCACTGTCTCACTCTCTCACCGCCCCCCTCTCCCTCTGACTCCTCTACCTCTCCCTCTCACCCCTCTCTCACTGTGTCTCACTCTCTCTCCGCCCCCCTCTCCCTCTGACTCCTCTACCTCTCCCTCTCACCCCTCTCTCACTGTGTCTCACTCTCTCACCGTCTCACTCTCCCTCTGACTCCTCTACCTCTCCCTCTCACCCCTCTCTCACTGTGTCTCACTCTCTCTCCGCCCCCCTCTCCCTCTGACTCCTCTACCTCTCCCTCTCACTCCTCTCTCACTGTCTCACTCTCTCACCGCCCCCCTCTCCCTCTGACTCCTCTACCTCTCCCTCTCACCCCTCTCTCACTGTGTCTCACTCTCTCACCGTCTCACTCTCCCTCTGACTCCTCTACCTCTCCCTCTCACTCCTCTCTCACTGTCTCACTCTCTCTCCGCCCCCCTCTCCCTCTGACTCCTCTCCCTCTCACCCCTCTCTCACTGTGTCTCACTCTCTCACCGTCTCACTCTCCCTCTGACTCCTCTACCTCTCCCTCTCACCCCTCTCTCACTGTGTCTCACTCTCTTGCCGTCTCACTCTCCCTCTGACTCCTCTCCCTCTCCCTCTCACCCCTCTCTCACTGTGTCTCACTCTCTCTCCGCCCCCCTCTCCCTCTGACTCCTCTCCCTCTCACCCCTCTCTCACTGTGTCTCACTCTCTCTCCGCCCCCCTCTCCCTCTGACTCCTCTACCTCTCCCTCTCACTCCTCTCTCACTGTCTCACTCTCTCTCCGCCCCCCTCTCCCTCTGACTCCTCTCCCTCTCACCCCTCTCTCACTGTCTCACTCTCTCGCCGTCTCACTCTCCCTCTGACTCCTCTACCTCTCCCTCTCACCCCTCTCTCACTGTCTCACTCTCGCCGTCTCACTCTCCCTCTGACTCCTCTACCTCTCACCCCTCTCTCACTGTGTCTCACTCTCTCGCCGCCCCCCTCTCCCTCTGACTCCTCTACCTCTCCCTCTCACTCCTCTCTCACTGTCTCACTCTCTCTCCGCCCCCCTCTCCCTCTGACTCCTCTCCCTCTCACCCCTCTCTCACTGTGTCTCACTCTCTCGCCGTCTCACTCTCCCTCTGACTCCTCTCCCTCTCCCTCTCACCCCTCTCTCACTGTGTTTCACTCTCTCGCCGTCTCACTCTCCCTCTGACTCCTCTACCTCTCCCTCTCACCCCTCTCTCACTGTGTCTCACTCTCTCTCCGCCCCCCTCTCCCTCTGACTCCTCTCCCTCTCACCCCTCTCTCACTGTGTCTCACTCTCTCTCCGCCCCCTCTCCCTCTGACTCCTCTCCCTCTCCCTCTCACTCCTCTCTCACTGTCTCACTCTCTCACCGTCTCACTCTCCCTCTGACTCCTCTACCTCTCCCTCTCACCCCTCTCTCACTGTCTCACTCTCTCTCCGCCCCCCTCTCCCTCTGACTCCTCTACCTCTCCCTCTCGCCCCTCTCTCACTGTCTCACTCTCTCGCCGTCTCACTCTCCCTCTGACTCCTCTACCTCTCACCCCTCTCTCACTGTGTCTCACTCTCTCTCCGCCCCCCTCTCCCTCTGACTCCTCTACCTCTCCCTCTCACTCCTCTCTCACTGTCTCACTCTCTCTCCGCCCCCCTCTCCCTCTGACTCCTCTACCTCTCCCTCTCACTCCTCTCTCACTGTCTCACTCTCTCTCCGCCCCCCTCTCCCTCTGACTCCTCTCCCTCTCACCCCTCTCTCACTGTGTCTCACTCTCTCGCCGTCTCACTCTCCCTCTGACTCCTCTACCTCTCCCTCTCACCCCTCTCTCACTGTCTCACTCTCTCGCCGTCTCACTCTCCCTCTGACTCCTCTCCCTCTCCCTCTCACCCCTCTCTCACTGTGTCTCACTCTCTCTCCGCCCCCCTCTCCCTCTGACTCCTCTACCTCTCCCTCTCGCCCCTCTCTCACTGTCTCACTCTCTCGCCGTCTCACTCTCCCTCTGACTCCTCTACCTCTCACCCCTCTCTCACTGTGTCTCACTCTCTCTCCGCCCCCCTCTCCCTCTGACTCCTCTACCTCTCCCTCTCACTCCTCTCTCACTGTCTCACTCTCTCACCGCCCCCCTCTCCCTCTGACTCCTCTACCTCTCCCTCTCACCCCTCTCTCACTGTGTCTCACTCTCTCTCCGCCCCCCTCTCCCTCTGACTCCTCTACCTCTCCCTCTCACCCCTCTCTCACTGTGTCTCACTCTCTCACCGTCTCACTCTCCCTCTGACTCCTCTACCTCTCCCTCTCACCCCTCTCTCACTGTGTCTCACTCTCTCTCCGCCCCCCTCTCCCTCTGACTCCTCTACCTCTCCCTCTCACTCCTCTCTCACTGTCTCACTCTCTCACCGCCCCCCTCTCCCTCTGACTCCTCTACCTCTCCCTCTCACCCCTCTCTCACTGTGTCTCACTCTCTCACCGTCTCACTCTCCCTCTGACTCCTCTACCTCTCCCTCTCACTCCTCTCTCACTGTCTCACTCTCTCTCCGCCCCCCTCTCCCTCTGACTCCTCTCCCTCTCACCCCTCTCTCACTGTGTCTCACTCTCTCACCGTCTCACTCTCCCTCTGACTCCTCTACCTCTCCCTCTCACCCCTCTCTCACTGTGTCTCACTCTCTTGCCGTCTCACTCTCCCTCTGACTCCTCTCCCTCTCCCTCTCACCCCTCTCTCACTGTGTCTCACTCTCTC
Organism: Lepisosteus oculatus; assembly: GCF_040954835.1. Taxonomy (NCBI): domain Eukaryota; kingdom Metazoa; phylum Chordata; class Actinopteri; order Semionotiformes; family Lepisosteidae; genus Lepisosteus; species Lepisosteus oculatus. Next base: position 2,294,780 of record NC_090699.1, read on the forward strand.
TCCGCCCCCCTCTCCCTCTGACTCCTCTCCCTCTCACCCCTCTCTCACTGTGTCTCACTCTCTCTCCGCCCCCCTCTCCCTCTGACTCCTCTACCTCTCCCTCTCACTCCTCTCTCACTGTCTCACTCTCTCTCCGCCCCCCTCTCCCTCTGACTCCTCTCCCTCTCACCCCTCTCTCACTGTCTCACTCTCTCGCCGTCTCACTCTCCCTCTGACTCCTCTACCTCTCCCTCTCACCCCTCTCTCACTGTCTCACTCTCGCCGTCTCACTCTCCCTCTGACTCCTCTACCTCTCACCCCTCTCTCACTGTGTCTCACTCTCTCGCCGCCCCCCTCTCCCTCTGACTCCTCTACCTCTCCCTCTCACTCCTCTCTCACTGTCTCACTCTCTCTCCGCCCCCCTCTCCCTCTGACTCCTCTACCTCTCCCTCTCACCCCTCTCTCACTGTCTCACTCTCTCGCCGTCTCACTTTCCCTCTGACTCCTCTACCTCTCCCTCTCACCCCTCTCTCACTGTCTCACTCTCTCGCCGTCTCACTCTCCCTCTGACTCCTCTACCTCTCACCCCTCTCTCACTGTGTCTCACTCTCTCTCCGCCCCCCTCTCCCTCTGACTCCTCTCCCTCTCACCCCTCTCTCACTGTCTCACTCTCTCTCCGCCCCCCTCTCCCTCTGACTCCTCTCCCTCTCACTCCTCTCTCACTGTCTCACTCTCTCGCCGTGTCACTCTCCCTCTGACTCCTCTACCTCTCCCTCTCACCCCTCTCTCACTGTCTCACTCTCTCTCCGCCCCCCTCTCCCTCTGACTCCTCTCCCTCTCACTCCTCTCTCAGTCTCACTCTCTCGCCGTCTCACTCTCCCTCTGTCTCCTCTACCTCTCCCTCTCACCCCTCTCTCACTGTGTCTCACTCTCTCGCCGCCCCCCTCTCCCTCTCACCCCTCTCTCACTGTCTCACTCTCTCTCCGCCCCCCTCTCCCTCTGACTCCTCTACCTCTCCCTCTCGCCCCTCTCTCACTGTCTCACTCTCTCGCCGTCTCACTCTCCCTCTGACTCCTCTACCTCTCACCCCTCTCTCACTGTCTCACTCTCTCTCCGCCCCCCTCTCCCTCTGACTCCTCTCCCTCTCACCCCTCTCTCACTGTCTCACTCTCTCTCCGCCCCCCTCTCCCTCTGACTCCTCTCCCTCTCACCCCTCTCTCACTGTCTCACTCTCTCTCCGCCCCCCTCTCCCTCTGACTCCTCTCCCTCTCACTCCTCTCTCACTGTCTCACTCTCTCGCCGTCTCACTCTCCCTCTGTCTCCTCTACCTCTCCCTCTCACCCCTCTCTCACTGTGTCTCACTCTCTCGCCGCCCCCCTCTCCCTCTGACTCCTCTACCTCTCCCTCTCACCCCTCTCTCACTGTCTCACTCTCTCGCCGCCCCCCTCTCCCTCTGACTCCTCTACCTCTCCCTCTCACTCCTCTCTCACTGTCTCACTCTCTCTCCGCCCCCCTCTCCCTCTGACTCCTCTACCTCTCCCTCTCACCCCTCTCTCACTGTCTCACTCTCTCGCCGTCTCACTTTCCCTCTGACTCCTCTACCTCTCCCTCTCACCCCTCTCTCACTGTCTCACTCTCTCGCCGTCTCACTCTCCCTCTGACTCCTCTACCTCTCACCCCTCTCTCACTGTCTCACTCTCTCTCCGCCCCCCTCTCCCTCTGACTCCTCTCCCTCTCACCCCTCTCTCACTGTCTCACTCTCTCTCCGCCCCCCTCTCCCTCTGACTCCTCTCCCTCTCACTCCTCTCTCACTGTCTCACTCTCTCGCCGTGTCACTCTCCCTCTGACTCCTCTACCTCTCCCTCTCACCCCTCTCTCACTGTCTCACTCTCTCTCCGCCCCCCTCTCCCTCTGACTCCTCTCCCTCTCACTCCTCTCTCAGTCTCACTCTCTCGCCGTCTCACTCTCCCTCTGACTCCTCTACCTCTCCCTCTCACCCCTCTCTCACTGTGTCTCACTCTCTCGCCGCCCCCCTCTCCCTCTCACCCCTCTCTCACTGTCTCACTCTCTCTCCGCCCCCCTCTCCCTCTGACTCCTCTACCTCTCCCTCTCGCCCCTCTCTCACTGTCTCACTCTCTCGCCGTCTCACTCTCCCTCTGACTCCTCTACCTCTCACCCCTCTCTCACTGTGTCTCACTCTCTCTCCGCCCCCCTCTCCCTCTGACTCCTCTACCTCTCCCTCTCACTCCTCTCTCACTGTCTCACTCTCTCACCGCCCCCCTCTCCCTCTGACTCCTCTACCTCTCCCTCTCACCCCTCTCTCACTGTGTCTCACTCTCTCGCCGTCTCACTCTCCCTCTGACTCCTCTCCCTCTCACCCCTCTCTCACTGTGTCTCACTCTCTCGCCGTCTCACTCTCCCTCTGACTCCTCTACCTCTCCCTCTCACCCCTCTCTCACTGTGTCTCACTCTCTCGCCGTCTCACTCTCCCTCTGACTCCTCTCCCTCTCCCTCTCACCCCTCTCTCACTGTGTTTCACTCTCTCGCCGTCTCACTCTCCCTCTGACTCCTCTACCTCTCCCTCTCACCCCTCTCTCACTGTGTCTCACTCTCTCTCCGCCCCCCTCTCCCTCTGACTCCTCTCCCTCTCACCCCTCTCTCACTGTGTCTCACTCTCTCTCCGCCCCCTCTCCCTCTGACTCCTCTCCCTCTCCCTCTCACTCCTCTCTCACTGTCTCACTCTCTCACCGTCTCACTCTCCCTCTGACTCCTCTACCTCTCCCTCTCACCCCTCTCTCACTGTCTCACTCTCTCTCCGCCCCCCTCTCCCTCTGACTCCTCTACCTCTCCCTCTCGCCCCTCTCTCACTGTCTCACTCTCTCGCCGTCTCACTCTCCCTCTGACTCCTCTACCTCTCACCCCTCTCTCACTGTGTCTCACTCTCTCTCCGCCCCCCTCTCCCTCTGACTCCTCTACCTCTCCCTCTCACTCCTCTCTCACTGTCTCACTCTCTCTCCGCCCCCCTCTCCCTCTGACTCCTCTACCTCTCCCTCTCACTCCTCTCTCACTGTCTCACTCTCTCTCCGCCCCCCTCTCCCTCTGACTCCTCTACCTCTCCCTCTCACTCCTCTCTCACTGTCTCACTCTCTCTCCGCCCCCCTCTCCCTCTGACTCCTCTCCCTCTCACCCCTCTCTCACTGTGTCTCACTCTCTCGCCGTCTCACTCTCCCTCTGACTCCTCTACCTCTCCCTCTCACCCCTCTCTCACTGTCTCACTCTCTCGCCGTCTCACTCTCCCTCTGACTCCTCTCCCTCTCCCTCTCACCCCTCTCTCACTGTGTCTCACTCTCTCTCCGCCCCCCTCTCCCTCTGACTCCTCTACCTCTCCCTCTCGCCCCTCTCTCACTGTCTCACTCTCTCGCCGTCTCACTCTCCCTCTGACTCCTCTACCTCTCACCCCTCTCTCACTGTGTCTCACTCTCTCTCCGCCCCCCTCTCCCTCTGACTCCTCTACCTCTCCCTCTCACTCCTCTCTCACTGTCTCACTCTCTCACCGCCCCCCTCTCCCTCTGACTCCTCTACCTCTCCCTCTCACCCCTCTCTCACTGTGTCTCACTCTCTCTCCGCCCCCCTCTCCCTCTGACTCCTCTACCTCTCCCTCTCACCCCTCTCTCACTGTGTCTCACTCTCTCACCGTCTCACTCTCCCTCTGACTCCTCTACCTCTCCCTCTCACCCCTCTCTCACTGTGTCTCACTCTCTCTCCGCCCCCCTCTCCCTCTGACTCCTCTACCTCTCCCTCTCACTCCTCTCTCACTGTCTCACTCTCTCACCGCCCCCCTCTCCCTCTGACTCCTCTACCTCTCCCTCTCACCCCTCTCTCACTGTGTCTCACTCTCTCACCGTCTCACTCTCCCTCTGACTCCTCTACCTCTCCCTCTCACTCCTCTCTCACTGTCTCACTCTCTCTCCGCCCCCCTCTCCCTCTGACTCCTCTCCCTCTCACCCCTCTCTCACTGTGTCTCACTCTCTCACCGTCTCACTCTCCCTCTGACTCCTCTACCTCTCCCTCTCACCCCTCTCTCACTGTGTCTCACTCTCTTGCCGTCTCACTCTCCCTCTGACTCCTCTCCCTCTCCCTCTCACCCCTCTCTCACTGTGTCTCACTCTCTCTCCGCCCCCCTCTCCCTCTGACTCCTCTCCCTCTCACCCCTCTCTCACTGTGTCTCACTCTCTCTCCGCCCCCCTCTCCCTCTGACTCCTCTACCTCTCCCTCTCACTCCTCTCTCACTGTCTCACTCTCTCTCCGCCCCCCTCTCCCTCTGACTCCTCTCCCTCTCACCCCTCTCTCACTGTCTCACTCTCTCGCCGTCTCACTCTCCCTCTGACTCCTCTACCTCTCCCTCTCACCCCTCTCTCACTGTCTCACTCTCGCCGTCTCACTCTCCCTCTGACTCCTCTACCTCTCACCCCTCTCTCACTGTGTCTCACTCTCTCACCGCCCCCCTCTCCCTCTGACTCCTCTACCTCTCCCTCTCACCCCTCTCTCACTGTCTCACTCTCTCACCGCCCCCCTCTCCCTCTGACTCCTCTACCTCTCCCTCTCACTCCTCTCTCACTGTCTCACTCTCTCTCCGCCCCCCTCTCCCTCTGACTCCTCTCCCTCTCACCCCTCTCTCACTGTCTCACTCTCTCGCCGTCTCACTCTCCCTCTGACTCCTCTACCTCTCCCTCTCACCCCTCTCTCACTGTGTCTCACTCTCTCGCCGTCTCACTCTCCCTCTGACTCCTCTCCCTCTCACCCCTCTCTCACTGTGTCTCACTCTCTCGCCGTCTCACTCTCCCTCTGACTCCTCTACCTCTCCCTCTCACCCCTCTCTCACTGTGTCTCACTCTCTCGCCGTCTCACTCTCCCTCTGACTCCTCTCCCTCTCCCTCTCACCCCTCTCTCACTGTGTTTCACTCTCTCGCCGTCTCACTCTCCCTCTGACTCCTCTACCTCTCCCTCTCACCCCTCTCTCACTGTGTCTCACTCTCTCTCCGCCCCCCTCTCCCTCTGACTCCTCTCCCTCTCACCCCTCTCTCACTGTGTCTCACTCTCTCTCCGCCCCCTCTCCCTCTGACTCCTCTCCCTCTCCCTCTCACTCCTCTCTCACTGTCTCACTCTCTCGCCGTCTCACTCTCCCTCTGACTCCTCTCCCTCTCACCCCTCTCTCACTGTGTCTCACTCTCTCTCCGCCCCCCTCTCCCTCTGACTCCTCTCCCTCTCACCCCTCTCTCACTGTCTCACTCTCTCTCCGCCCCCCTCTCCCTCTGACTCCTCTACCTCTCCCTCTCACTCCTCTCTCACTGTCTCACTCTCTCTCCGCCCCCCTCTCCCTCTGACTCCTCTACCTCTCCCTCTCACCCCTCTCTCACTGTCTCACTCTCTCTCCGCCCCCCTCTCCCTCTGACTCCTCTCCCTCTCACCCCTCTCTCACTGTCTCACTCTCTCGCCGTCTCACTCTCCCTCTGACTCCTCTACCTCTCCCTCTCACCCCTCTCTCACTGTGTCTCACTCTCTCTCCGCCCCCCTCTCCCTCTGACTCCTCTCCCTCTCACCCCTCTCTCACTGTCTCACTCTCTCTCCGCCCCCCTCTCCCTCTGACTCCTCTACCTCTCCCTCTCACCCCTCTCTCACTGTCTCACTCTCTCACCGCCCCCCTCTCCCTCTGACTCCTCTCCCTCTCACCCCTCTCTCACTGTGTCTCACTCTCTCGCCGTCTCACTCTCCCTCTGACTCCTCTACCTCTCCCTCTCACCCCTCTCTCACTGTGTCTCACTCTCTTGCCGTCTCACTCTCCCTCTGACTCCTCTACCTCTCCCTCTCACCCCTCTCTCACTGTCTCACTCTCTCGCCGTCTCACTCTCCCTCTGTCTCCTCTACCTCTCACCCCTCTCTCACTGTGTCTCACTCTCTCTCCGCCCCCCTCTCCCTCTGACTCCTCTCCCTCTCACTCCTCTCTCACTGTCTCACTCTCTCTCCGCCCCCCTCTCCCTCTGACTCCTCTACCTCTCACTCACTCTCATTCTCTCTCTCACTCCATCTCACTCCTCTCCCTCTCTCACTGTCTCACTCTCTCCCTGTCTCACTCTCACCCTCTCCCTCTGACTCCTCTACCTCTCACTCACTCTCATTCTCTCTCACTCCATCTCACTCCTCTCACTCTCTCCCTGTCTCACTCTCACCCCCCTCCCTCTGACTCCTCTACCTCTCACTCACTCTCATTCTCTCTCACTCCATCTCACTCCTCTCCCTCTGACTCCTCTACCTCTCACTCACTCTCATTTTCTCTCACTCCATCTCACTCCTCTCCCTCTGACTCCTCTACCTCTCACTCACTCTCATTTTCTCTCACTCCATCTCACTCCTCTCCCTCTCACTCTCACTCTCTCCCTGTCTCACTCTCACCCCCCTCCCTCTGACTCCTCTACCTCTCACTCACTCTCATTCTCCCTCTGACTCCTCTCTCACTCCTCTCCCTCTCTCACTTTGTCTCACTCTCTCCCTGTCTCACTCTCACCCTCTCCCTCTGACTCCTCTACCTCTCACTCACTCTCATTCTCTCTCTCACTCCTCTCTCACTCCTCTCCCTCTCTCACTTTGTCTCACTCTCTCCCTGTCTCACTCTCACCCTCTCCCTCTGACTCCTCTACCTCTCACTCACTCTCATTCTCTCTCTCACTCCATCTCACTCCTCTCCCTCTCTCACTGTCTCACTCTCACCCCCCTCCCTCTGACTCCTCTACCTCTCACTCACTCTCATTCTCTCTCTCACTCCATCTCACTCCTCTCCCTCTCACTCCTCTCCCTCTCTCACTTTCTCACTCTATCCCTGTCTCACTCTCACCCCTCTCTCTCTGACTCCTCTACGTCTCACTCACTCTCATTCTCCCTGACTCCTCTCTCTCACTCCATCTCACTCCTCTCTCTCACTCCTCTCACTCCTCTCCCTCTCACTCCTCTCTCACTCCTCTCTCTCCAGTTGGTTGCTGTTCTCCAATCAGATTGTGGCTTCAGCCATCGGGGGCGGGGCACGGAACAGTCCGGTCACCGTGGAAACGCAGTCTCCGCCCACCAGTTCCACTCCTCCACCCCGCCCTCCTGAGACAGACAGACTGTCCTGGGACAGAGGAGAGACAGACAGACTGTCCTGGGGCAGAGGAGAGACAGACTGTCCTGGGGCAGAGGAGAGACAGACAGACTGTCCTGGGACAGAGGACAGACAGACTGTCCTGGGGCAGAGGAGAGAGAGACCGTCCTGGGACAGAGAAGAGGGAGACAGACTGTCCTGGGACAGAGGAGAGAGAGAAACAGTCCTGGGACAGAGGAGAGAGAGACAGACTGTCCTGGGACAGAGGAGAGAGAGACAGACTGTCCTGGGACAGAGGAGAGAGAGACAGACTGTCCTTGGGCAGAGAAGAGGGAGACAGACTGTCCTGGGACAGAGGAGAGAGAGAAACAGTCCTGGGACAGAGGAGAGAGAGACAGACTGTCCTGGGGCAGAGAAGAGGGAGACAGACTGTCCTGGGGCAGAGGAGAGACAGACAGACTGTCCTGGGACAGAGGAGAGAGAGACCGTCCTGGGACAGAGAAGAGGGAGACAGACTGTCCTGGGACAGAGAAGAGGGAGACAGACTGTCCTGGGACAGAGGAGAGAGAGACAGACTGTCCTGGGACAGAGGAGAGAGAGACCAGACAGACAGTCCTGGGACAGAGGAGAGTGAGACAGACTGTCCTGGGACAGAGGAGAGAGAGACAGACTGTCCTGGGACAGAGGAAAGGGAGACCAGACAGACTGTCCTGGGACAGAGGAAAGGGAGACCAGACAGACTGTCCTGGGACAGAGGAGAGGGAGATATTCCTGGGACAGAGAAGAGAGAGACCAGACAGACAGTCCTGGGGCAGAGGAGAGGGAGTCAGACTGTCCTGGGACAGAGGAGAGACGGACAGTCCTGGGACAGAGGAGAGGGAGACAGTCCTGGGGCAGAGGAGAGGGAGACAGACAGTCCTGGGGCAGAGGAGAGAGAGACAGACAGGTGGGGTGATAGAGAGGAGTGAGGGGGGTGATAGAGGGAGGAGTGAGCAGGGGTGACAAGAGGGAGGAGTGGGGGGGTGATAGAGAGGGGGAGAGAGGAGTGAGACGGTTCTTTTTCCTCTGCGAGTTAATTAGCTGACTCGTGTTCGTTAGCGAGTCTGAAGAAGTAGCAGCTGGTGACGCCTGGACAGGAGAATGCCACAGGATCACAAACTGTTATTGTTATCAATATTATTATTATTATTGTGATTATTATTATCATTATTAAGATGTCCACATTCCTGTAACCTCTGTGCATTAAATCACAAGGATGGTTTTCTGTGTCTGTCTCTGCCTGCTTCAGTCTGTCGCTGAGTCTGTTACACTGTCTCTCTCTGCCTGTCTGTCCCTATACCTGTCTCTCTCTGCCTGTCTGTCCCTATACCTGTCTCTGTACCTGCTTGTCTCTCTCTGCCTGTCTGTCTCTGTACCTGTCTCTCTCTCTGCTCCCAGGTGATGTGCTCTGTGTAAATACGCTCACTGTAACTAGAGCAAAGCTCTGTGCTTTCGTCCTCCACACTCTGTCCATGTCTCCACCCCTGGACAGAGAGCTGATGTACAGATCGATGTAAATACAGACATATACGAATAACAACTCCATTTACACTTTCTACAGTGGTGTAGTCTGAGTCTGTCCTGAGCACAGTGCGTGTGTGCGTGTGTGTCTGTGTCAGGAAGTCAGGACACAGGGCTGGTCTTTACACACAGAGGGGTGGGGGTGTGGAACAGGCCAGAGACACTGGGGTCATTAAGGCACTCAGGACCAGAGGAGAGAGATGGGCTCTGGCCTCCTCAGGCTGTGAGCCGGTTTCTCAGGGTCTTCAGCTCGGGTGCGAGTGGAGGAGGGCGAAGGTCAGGGGTGTTACTGCTGCTGGCCGTCCAGTAGGGGGCACCCCTCGCTGTGCACCACGACACTGTGGTAAGAGTAGGGGTGTCCAGTCCGCTGGTCAGTACAGATCCCGGGACACCGTCAGTAAGAGTAGGGGTGTCCAGTCCGCTGGTCAGTACAGATCCCGGGACACCGTCAGTAAGAGTAGGGGTGTCCAGTCCGCTGGTCAGTACAGATCCCAGGACACTGTCAGTAAGAGTAGGGGTGTCCAGTCCACTGGTCAGTAAGAGTAGGGGTGTCCAGTCCACTGGTCAGTAAGAGTAGGGGTGTCCAGTCCGCTGGTCAGTACAGATCCCGGGACACTGTCAGTAAGAGTAGGGGTGTCCAGTCCGCTGGTCAGTACAGATCCCAGGACACTGTCAGTAAGAGTAGGGGTGTCCAGTCCGCTGGTCAGTACAGATCCCAGGACACTGTCAGTAAGAGTAGGGGTGTCCAGCCCGCTGGTCAGTCAGGATACCCCTACTCTTACTGGGGTGTGAGTAAGGCGCTATATACATATATAAAACCGTGTGAGTAATACCAGTACTGTACACCCTGCAGGAACACTCCCTCCAGGCTGCAGTACATCTGTTCCCCAGCAGGTGGCGACAGAGGACTTGCGTGCACATGATCACATATCGGCCGTGTACAGTCTCTGGTGTACAGTCACACACTCCAGCTCTCCAGGAGACACACACACACACAGGGAGAGAGGAGCTGGGGGTCAGCGCGCAGGGTCAGACATTTATACAGCGCCCCTGGAGCAGCTGGGGTTCAGGGCCCTCGCTCGGGGGCCCCACAGAGGAGGATTCCTCTGCTGGGCCGCGGGATTCGAACTGGCAACCCCCCCAGCCACAGGTGCAGGTCCTGCGCCGCAGAGCCAGCGCCCCGCCCAGGGGGCAGAGTTACCACTTGGGCACCGTCTCATGCCCACGGTGTGAACAGAAACGAGAGATTTGCCCCGGTTCCCTGAGGGGGCGGTGTGCGGCCATCAACACTGGAGTCAGGAGAGGAGAGGAGAGCTGTGTGAGAGGAGGAGCAGGAGGAGGGAGCAGGGGACAGACAGAGAGGCCCATCAGGAGGTGTGGAGTCAGGAGAGCTGTGTGAGAGGAGGAGCAGGGGACAGACAGAGAGGCCCATCAGGAGGTGTGGAGTCAGGAGAGAAGAGGAGAGCTGTGTGAGAGGAGGAGCAGGAGGAGGGAGCAGGGGACAGACAGAGTGGCCCATCAGGAGGTGTGGAGTCAGGAGAGCTGTGTGAGAGGAGGAGCAGGAGGAGGGAGCAGGGGACAGACAGAGAGGCCCATCAGGAGGTGTGGAGTCAGGAGAGCTGTGTGAGAGGAGGAGCAGGAGGAGGGAGCAGGGGACAGACAGAGTGGCCCATCAGGAGGTGTGGAGTCAGGAGAGCTGTGTGAGAGGAGGAGCAGGAGGAGGGAGCAGGGGACAGACAGAGTGGCCCATCAGGAGGTGTGGAGTCAGGAGAGCTGTGTGAGAGGAGGAGCAGGAGGAGGGAGCAGGGGACAGACAGAGAGGCCCATCAGGAGGTGTGGAGTCAGGAGAGCTGTGTGAGAGGAGGAGCAGGAGGAGGGAGCAGGGGACAGACAGAGAGGCCCATCAGGAGGTGTGGAGTCAGGAGAGGAGAGGAGAGCTGTGTGAGAGGAGGAGCAGGAGGAGGGAGCAGGGGACAGACAGAGTGGCCCATCAGGAGGTGTGGAGTCAGGAGAGGAGAGGAGAGCTGTGTGAGAGGAGGAGCAGGAGGAGGGAGCAGGGGACAGACAGAGTGGCCCATCAGGAGGTGTGGAGTCAGGAGAGCTGTGTGAGAGGAGGAGCAGGAGGAGGGAACAGGGGACAGACAGAGAGGCCCATCAGGAGGTGTGGAGTCAGGAGAGCTGTGTGAGAGGAGGAGCAGGAGGAGGGAGCAGGGAACAGACAGAGAGACCCATCAGGAGGTGTGGAGTCAGGAGAGCTGTGTGAGAGGAGGAGCAGGAGGAGGGAGCAGGGGACAGACAGAGAGGCCCATCAGGAGGTGTGGAGTCAGGAGAGCTGTGTGAGAGGAGGAGCAGGAGGAGGGAGCAGGGGACAGACAGAGAGGCCCATCAGGAGGTGTGGAGTCAGGAGAGCTGTGTGAGAGGAGGAGCAGGAGGAGGGAGCAGGGGACAGACAGAGAGGCCCATCAGGAGGTGTGGAGTCAGGAGAGGAGAGGAGAGCTGTGTGAGAGGAGGAGCAGGAGGAGGGAGCAGGGGACAGACAGAGTGGCCCATCAGGAGGTGTGGAGTCAGGAGAGGAGAGGAGAGCTGTGTGAGAGGAGGAGCAGGAGGAGGGAGCAGGGGACAGACAGAGTGGCCCATCAGGAGGTGTGGAGTCAGGAGAGCTGTGTGAGAGGAGGAGCAGGAGGAGGGAACAGGGGACAGACAGAGAGGCCCATCAGGAGGTGTGGAGTCAGGAGAGCTGTGTGAGAGGAGGAGCAGGAGGAGGGAGCAGGGGACAGACAGAGTGGCCCATCAGGAGGTGTGGAGTCAGGAGAGCTGTGTGAGAGGAGGAGCAGGAGGAGGGAGCAGGGGACAGACAGAGTGGCCCATCAGGAGGTGTGGAGTCAGGAGAGCTGTGTGAGAGGAGGAGCAGGAGGAGGGAGCAGGGGACAGACAGAGAGGCCCATCAGGAGGTGTGGAGTCAGGAGAGCTGTGTGAGAGGAGGAGCAGGAGGAGGGAGCAGGGGACAGACAGAGAGGCCCATCAGGAGGTGTGGAGTCAGGAGAGCTGTGTGAGAGGAGGAGCAGAAGGAGGGAGCAGGGAACAGACAGAGAGGCCATCAGGAGGTGTGGAGTCAGGAGAGGAGAGGAGAGCTGTGTGAGAGGAGGAGCAGGAGGAGGGAGCAGGGGACAGACAGAGTGGCCCATCAGGAGGTGTGGAGTCAGGAGAGGAGAGGAGAGCTGTGTGAGAGGAGGAGCAGGAGGAGGGAGCAGGGGACAGACAGAGTGGCCCATCAGGAGGTGTGGAGTCAGGAGAGGAGAGGAGAGCTGTGTGAGAGGAGGAGCAGGAGGAGGGAGCAGGGAACAGACAGAGAGGCCATCAGGAGGTGTGGAGTCAGGAGAGGAGAGGAGAGCTGTGTGAGAGGAGGAGCAGGAGGAGGGAGCAGGGGACAGACAGAGAGGCCCATCAGGAGGTGTGGAGTCAGGAGAGCTGTGTGAGAGGAGGAGCAGGAGGAGGGAGCAGGGGACAGACAGAGTGGCCAATCAGGAGGTGTGGAGTCAGGAGAGCTGTGTGAGAGGAGGAGCAGGAGGAGGGAGCAGGGGACAGACAGAGAGGCCATCAGGAGGTGTGGAGTCAGGAGAGCTGTGTGAGAGGAGGAGCAGGAGGAGGGAGCAGGGGACAGACAGAGAGGCCCATCAGGAGGTGTGGAGTCAGGAGAGCTGTGTGAGAGGAGGAGCAGGAGGAGGGAGCAGGGGACAGACAGAGAGGCCCATCAGGAGGTGTGGAGTCAGGAGAGCTGTGTGAGAGGAGGAGCAGGAGGAGGGAGCAGGGGACAGACAGAGTGGCCCATCAGGAGGTGTGGAGTCAGGAGAGCTGTGTGAGAGGAGGAGCAGGAGGAGGGAGCAGGGGACAGACAGAGAGGCCCATCAGGAGGTGTGGAGTCAGGAGAGCTGTGTGAGAGGAGGAGCAGGAGGAGGGAGCAGGGGACAGACAGAGAGGCCCATCAGGAGGTGTGGAGTCAGGAGAGCTGTGTGAGAGGAGGAGCAGGAGGAGGGAGCAGGGGACAGACAGAGTGGCCCATCAGGAGGTGTGGAGTCAGGAGAGGAGAGGAGAGCTGTGTGAGAGGAGGAGCAGGAGGAGGGAGCAGGGGACAGACAGAGAGGCCCATCAGGAGGTGTGGAGTCAGGAGAGCTGTGTGAGAGGAGGAGCAGGAGGAGGGAGCAGGGGACAGACAGAGAGGCCCATCAGGAGGTGTGGAGTCAGGAGAGCTGTGTGAGAGGAGGAGCAGGAGGAGGGAACAGGGGACAGACAGAGAGGCCCATCAGGAGGTGTGGAGTCAGGAGAGCTGTGTGAGAGGAGGAGCAGGAGGAGGGAGCAGGGGACAGACAGAGAGGCCCATCAGGAGGTGTGGAGTCAGGAGAGGAGAGGAGAGCTGTGTGAGAGAAGGAGCAGGAGGAGGGAGCAGGGGACAGACAGAGAGGCCCATCAGGAGGTGTGGAGTCAGGAGAGCTGTGTGAGAGGAGGAGCAGGAGGAGGGAGCAGGGGACAGACAGAGAGGCCCATCAGGAGGTGTGGAGTCAGGAGAGCTGTGTGAGAGGAGGAGCAGGAGGAGGGAGCAGGGGACAGACAGAGAGGCCCATCAGGAGGTGTGGAGTCAGGAGAGGTGAAGAGAGCTGTGTGAGAGGAGGAGCAGGAGGAGGGAGCAGGGGACAGACAGAGAGGCCCATCAGGAGGTGTGGAGTCAGGAGAGCTGTGTGAGAGGAGGAGCAGGAGGAGGGAGCAGGGGACAGACAGAGAGGCCCATCAGGAGGTGTGGAGTCAGGAGAGCTGTGTGAGAGGAAGAGCAGGAGGAGGGAGCAGGGGACAGACAGAGAGGCCCATCAGGAGGTGTGGAGTCAGGAGAGGAGAGGAGAGCTGTGTGAGAGGAGGAGCAGGAGGAGGGAGCAGGGGGCAGACAGAGAGGCCCATCAGGAGGTGTGGAGTCAGGAGAGGAGAGGAGAGCTGTGTGAGAGGAGGAGCAGGAGGAGGGAGCAGGGGACAGACAGAGAGGCCCTCACTCTCACACACACACACAAACAGACACATACACACACTCACACACAGACAAACAGACACATACACACACACACTCACTCACACACACAAACAGACACACTCACTCTCTCACACACACACTCACACACACTCACTCTCTCACACTCACACACACACTCACTCTCTCATACTCACACACACTCAAACACTCACTCACACTCACACACACTTTCTCACTCACACTCACTCACACACTCACACACACTTTCTCACTCACACTCACACACACTCACACACACACACTCACTCACTCACTTTCTCACACACACTCTCACTCTCTCACACTCACACACACTCTCACACACACTCTCACACACACACTCACTCACACACACACTTTCTCACTCACACACTCACTAACTCACACACACTCACACACTCACACACACTCACACACACACACACAGTCGGCCAGTATGAAGACTGAGTTACTGCAGTTCTTCAATAAGACAGAGCAGATTCTGCTGCTGACCGATGTTGTGTTCAGGGCCCTGGCACCTGCGCTCAGAGCCGGGTTTCCCATGAGTCTCTGTGAGGAGGGAAACAGTGGCGGCTCTCGAGAAACGAGCTGACACAGCAGGGCTTGTGATCGACTCGGCGCTCCAGATCAATAATCAGACGCTGACTGGCGGCTGTTCTGGAAACCAGATGGATCGCTCCCTCAGTGATGGGGTACAGCACGAGACCAGTTTCCAGCACGTCGTTTTACACTGCTGTCAGTCAGACTCCCAGTGCGCAGCAGTCTGATCCGCTCCAGGTGTGACAGTGCTGTCAGTCAGACTCCCAGTGCGCAGCAGTCTGATCCGCTCCAGGTGTGACAGTGCTGTCAGACTCCCAGTGCGCAGCAGTCTGATCCGCTCCAGGTGTGACAGTGCTGTCAGACCCCCAGTGCGCAGCAGTCTGATCCGCTCCAGGTGTGACAGTGCTGTCAGACTCCCAGTGCGCAGCAGTCTGATCCGCTCCAGGTGTGACAGTGCTGTCAGACTCCCAGTGCGCAGCAGTCTGATCCGCTCCAGGTGTGACAGTGCTGTCAGTCAGACTCCCAGTGCGCAGCAGTCTGATCCGCTCCAGGTGTGACAGTGCTGTCAGACTCCCAGTGCGCAGCAGTCTGATCCGCTCCAGGTGTGACAGTGCTGTCAGTCAGACTCCCAGTGTGCAGCAGTCTGATCCGCTCCAGGTGTGACAGTGCTGTCAGTCAGACTCCCAGTGCGCAGCAGTCTGATCCGCTCCAGGTGTGACAGTGCTGTCAGACTCCCAGTGCGCAGCAGTCTGATCCGCTCCAGGTGTGACAGTGCTGTCAGACTCCCAGTGCGCAGCAGTCTGATCCGCTCCAGGTGTGACAGTGCTGTCAGTCAGACTCCCAGTGCGCAGCAGTCTGATCCGCTCCAGGTGTGACAGTGCAGTCAGACTCCCAGTGCGCAGCAGTCTGATCCGCTCCAGGTGTGACAGTGCTGTCAGACTCCCAGTGCGCAGCAGTCTGATCCGCTCCAGGTGTGACAGTGCTGTCAGTCAGACTCCCAGTGCGCAGCAGTCTGATCCGCTCCAGGTGTGACAGTGCAGTCAGACTCCCAGTGCGCAGCAGTCTGATCCGCTCCAGGTGTGACAGTGCAGTCAGACTCCCAGTGCGCAGCAGTCTGATCCGCTCCAGGTGTGACAGTGCTGTCAGACTCCCAGTGCGCAGCAGTCTGATCCGCTCCAGGTGTGACAGTGCTGTCAGTCAGACTCCCAGTGCGCAGCAGTCTGATCCGCTCCAGGTGTGACAGTGCAGTCAGACTCCCAGTGCGCAGCAGTCTGATCCGCTCCAGGTGTGACAGTGCTGTCAGACTCCCAGTGCGCAGCAGTCTGATCCGCTCCAGGTGTGACAGTGCTGTCAGACTCCCAGTGCGCAACAGTCTGATCCGCTCCAGGTGTGACAGTGCTGTCAGTCAGACTCCCAGTGCGCAGCAGTCTGATCCGCTCCAGGTGTGACAGTGCTGTCAGTCAGACTCCCAGTGTGCAGCAGTCTGATCCGCTCCAGGTGTGACAGTGCTGTCAGACTCCCAGTGCGCAGCAGTCTGATCCGCTCCAGGTGTGACAGTGCTGTCAGACTCCCAGTGCACAGCAGTCTGATCCGCTCCAGGTGTGACAGTGGTGTCAGTCAGACTCCCAGTGTGCAGCAGTCTGATCCGCTCCAGGTGTGACAGTGCAGTCAGACTCCCAGTGCGCAGCAGTCTGATCCGCTCCAGGTGTGACAGTGCTGTCAGACTCCCAGTGCGCAGCAGTCTGATCCGCTCCAGGTGTGACTGTGCTGTCAGACTCCCAGTGCGCAGCAGTCTGATCCGCTCCAGGTGTGACAGTGCTGTCAGTCAGACTCCCAGTGTGCAGCAGTCTGATCCGCTCCAGGTGTGACAGTGCTGTCAGTCAGACTCCCAGTGCGCAGCAGTCTGATCCGCTCCAGGTGTGACAGTGCTGTCAGACCCCCAGTGCGCAGCAGTCTGATCCGCTCCAGGTGTGACAGTGCTGTCAGTCAGACTCCCAGTGCGCAGCAGTCTGATCCGCTCCAGGTGTGACAGTGCTGTCAGTCAGACTACCAGTGCGCAGCAGTCTGATCCGCTCCAGGTGTGACAGTGCTGTCAGTCAGACTCCCAGTGCGCAGCAGTCTGATCCGCTCCAGGTGTGAGTGCTGTCAGTCAGACTCCCAGTGCGCAGCAGTCTGATCCGCTCCAGGTGTGACAGTGCTGTCAGTCAGACTCCCAGTGCGCAGCAGTCTGATCCGCTCCAGGTGTGACAGTGCTGTCAGACTCCCAGTGCGCAGCAGTCTGATCCGCTCCAGGTGTGACAGTGCTGTCAGACTCCCAGTGCGCAGCAGTCTGATCCGCTCCAGGTGTGACAGTGCTGTCAGTCAGACTCCCAGTGCGCAGCAGTCTGATCCGCTCCAGGTGTGACAGTGCTGTCAGACTCCCAGTGCGCAGCAGTCTGATCCGCTCCAGGTGTGACAGTGCTGTCAGTCAGACTCCCAGTGTGCAGCAGTCTGATCCGCTCCAGGTGTGACAGTGCAGTCAGACTCCCAGTGCGCAGCAGTCTGATCCGCTCCAGGTGTGACAGTGCTGTCAGACCCCCAGTGCGCAGCAGTCTGATCCGCTCCAGGTGTGACAGTGCTGTCAGTCAGACTCCCAGTGCGCAGCAGTCTGATCCGCTCCAGGTGTGACAGTGCTGTCAGTCAGACTCCCAGTGTGCAGCAGTCTGATCCGCTCCAGGTGTGACAGTGCTGTCAGACTCCCAGTGCGCAGCAGTCTGATCCGCTCCAGGTGTGACAGTGCTGTCAGACTCCCAGTGCGCAGCAGTCTGATCCGCTCCAGGTGTGACAGTGCTGTCAGACTCCAGGTTTACACTCTCTGTCTGACACAAGGACACACAATGTCACACACTGGTGTACAGCGGTGGTTTGGTTTTGCGTGTGTTTGCAAAACAAATTTCACTCTCCGCGCGCTCTTCCACGGGAGGTGGGGTGGTGTGGATGAGGGGGAGGAGGAGGAGGAGGGGGAGGGGAGACTGGGAACAAGAGAGGGAGGGTAATAGTAACACCGCGAGCCCGCACCCCCGCCCATCTGCGCCTGTCCGGCCGCCCAGGGCGCCACGGGTCCACACCCGGACCGCCCTCGCTCGGACCGGCGGCAGACACGACTCTCTCTCTCTCTCTCTCTCACACACACACACACGCACACACACGCGCACAGAGGACACGCAGTCACGCCGCGCCTGCGCGTCAGTGTACGAGCGCTCCCCCACAGCGAGCCGAACCGCCGGCCGGACCGCCGCTGCTGAGGACGAGCCGCCGGCGCCGCTGCCCGAGCTGAGGCGAAGGACAGTCAGACAGAGGGAGACGCGCCGCCATCTTCTCCATCACCAGCAGCATCAGGACCATCCTCCTCCACACACCCCCGCCGCACGCGCGCGCACACGCAGCAGCCGCGAGAGCCGCCCTGCCCGCGCGGAGCTGTCCCACGCCGCCCGTGTCGCGGATCGCCGGAGCAGGTCAGTGCCTGTGCGCGGTTCCTGGAGCCCGAGCGCTCGTGATGCTCAGGACACTCCCGCCTCGTGTCGCGCGCCTCTGGGGTCTCCTGCGCGCGCGGCGCAATGCGCCTTTTTCCCTCGCTCGCTGGGGGGGCGGGGGGGGTGTGTGTGTCTGTGGCGGGCCGGCCCGTGCCGCCTGTCGCGATCACGGGTCCCTGTCGGCGACAGCGGGCGCGGGGCAGAGGCGGGGGTCGGAGAACTGCTTCACCGAGGTTCACCAGCTGAGATTGAGCGAATCGCGAGCACGAGCCCGGCTGCTTCACCGAGGTTTCCTGTCCTGTTTATTTCCTGATGAAGAAATCCCAGCTTCCTGTCCCAAGCCCTGTCTCCTGTCCCACACTGTGTCATTATCACTGTTCCTCAGGCTGGGACAGGAGATCACACACTGTATTATTATTATTGAGAGACAGGCTCACTGTCTGTTCCTCAGGCTGGGACAGGAGATCACACACTGTATTATTATTATTGAGAGACAGGCTCACTGTCTGTTCCTCAGGCTGGGACAGGAGATCACACACTGTATTATTATTATTGAGAGACGGGCTCACTGTCTGTTCCTCAGGCTGGGACAGGAGATCACACACTGTATTATTATTATTGAGAGACAGGCTCACTGTCTGTTCCTCAGGCTGGGACAGGAGATCACACACTGTATTATTATTATTGAGAGACAGGCTCACTGTCTGTTCCTCAGGCTGGGACAGGAGATCACACACTGTATTATTATTATTGAGAGACGGGCTCACTGTTCCTCAGGCTGGGACAGGAGATCACACACTGTATTATTATTATTGAGAGACGGGCTCACTGTTCCTCAGGCTGGGACAGGAGATCACACACTGTATTATTATTATTGAGAGACGGGCTCACTGTTCCTCAGGCTGGGACAGGAGATCACACACTGTATTATTATTATTGAGAGACGGGCTCACTGTCTGTTCCTCAGGCTGGGACAGGAGATCACACACTGTATTATTATTATTGAGAGACAGGCTCACTGTCTGTTCCTCAGGCTGGGACAGGAGATCACACACTGTATTATTATTATTGAGAGACGGGCTCACTGTCTGTTCCTCAGGCTGGGACAGGAGATCACACACTGTATTATTATTATTATTGAGAGACAGGCTCACTGTCTGTTCCTCAGGCTGGGACAGGAGATCACACACTGTATTATTATTATTGAGAGATAGGCTCACTGTTCCTCAGGCTGGGACAGGACATCACACACTGTATTATTATTATTGAGAGATGGGCTCACTGTCTGTTCCTCAGGCTGGGACAGGAGATCACATACTGGGCTGCCAGTTCAACTGAGTTCCCTCCTCCCTCTCCCAGTAGGATTGGGACCCATTGTGATTCTTGCAGGTGGGGGAATTCTGGGATTAGCTATGTTAATTTGAGGAATAATGTTTCTCTCATCTGTCCTCTCTGGACAGCCAGGTCTGCCTGTGTCCAGTGTGTGTGTCCAGGCTGTGGTCACTGAGCCTGTCCTCTCTGGACAGCCAGGTCTGCCTGTGTCCAGTGTGTGTGTCCAGGCTGTGGTCACTGAGCCTGTCCTCTCTGGACAGCCAGGTCTGCCTGTGTCCAGTGTGTGTGTCCAGGCTGTGGTCACTGAGCCTGTCCTCTCTGGACAGCCAGGTCTGCCTGTGTCCAGTGTGTGTGTCCAGGCTGTGGTCACTGAGCCTGTCCTCTCTGGGCAGCCAGGTCTGCCTGTGTCCAGTGTGTGTGTCCAGGCTGTGGTCACTGAGCCTGTACTTCGTCAGGGTCTGTTTCTGTTTGTTGTTTCTTATCTTGGTCAGATATTCGGCTAGTGTGTATTGTCTGTTTAAGGTTCTGTAGCATTCCAGTTTATGTTGTGTTTGTGTGTGTGTGTCCCAGTGTGTGAGATATTGCTGTTTGATCTGTGCTGTGATGTGGTTGAGTCTGGGTTGTGGTGCTCTAGCAGTGCTGTCCTGAGGCTGGTTAGTGTTGGTGTGGCTCAGGTCGGTGAGCCTCAGGACCAGCTGGCTCAGGGGGATCTCTCTCTCTCTCTCTCTCTCTCTCTCTCTCTCTCTCTCTCTCTCTCTCTCTCTCCAGCGCCCCGGAGCAGCTGGGAGATCCGGCACCTCCCCCTAATCCCACTCCCCCTCCCGGGACATCATCCGGGCCCGAGCCAGGCCGAGCCTTCAGCTGACCCAGAGACATCAGGAGCAGGAGGGAGACTGACTGACGGGAGAGAGAGACGAGATCGGCAGTACAGAAGAGAAGGAGAGAGGGAGAGAGAGAGACAGAGAGAGAGAGAGCTCCTCCGGCCATATTCCCTCTCGGCTAATTCAGATCATCGCGGGATCCGAACAGCATCCCAGTAAAATACCACGATCCCGACCCGCCCGGGGCTGCGATCCAGACGGAGGCGGATTTCTGCAGCCGGAGAGCGGCTCCCGTTGTATTACTGTGACTCGGTCTGCTTCAGCACAAGCCCACCCCTCCTCCTCCTCCTGCTCCTCCTCCTCCTCCTCTCTCCCCGGCTCCTTCGCCCGCCGCCGGGAAGAGGACGGAGATATCCGACAGGAGCGGGTCCGGGCTCGGCGGCGGAGGCCCGCAGCGAGAGACGGAGAGAGCCGGGCGGGCCGGGGCAGGACAGGGGGCCGGGGGCAGGAGCGGGGGGCAGGAACAGGGGGCAGGAGCGGGGGGCAGGACAGGGGGCGGGGAGGAGGGACTGAGGGCAACGGCGAGATTTGCTAGTGGAAACAAAACGAGACATTTTTTTTAAAATTATTGTTCGTCTTCGTCGCTGCCGTTTCGATTGGTGAACTTTAACGAGTACTGCCGGGGCAATACTACTAATAATAGGAATATTACTACTACCGTAATAATACTAGTAGTAATAATGGGGTTTTTTTCACACTAGCCGGCGGGGGGCGGGGAAGACTGTGTTTGAAACACAAAAACAAAGCAGTGCCGCACGCTTGCCGTGTCTCAGAGAACTGGGATTTTATTGATCAAACAATTTGAAATAAACAAACGAGTAAACAACCAACCAACCAAACAAACAAACAACTTAGAGACGCAGCCGGGGCTCGCGAGCGCGGCCGTTAACGGCCGAAACGGCAGGAAAACAAACAGGCGGGAAGGCGAGAGAAAATCACGACACCCGACACGGGGCCGCTCGTCGTGCGTGTCCGTGTCCGCCCGTGTGAGGCACAGAGCCGGACCGAGCCCCCCTCCCCGCCCCGGCACCATGCTGGCCACCCTGGCCGCCGGCTCCCTCTTCTTCCCCGGCCTGTTCGTGCTGAGCAAGCGCTGTCTCCGGCGCCTGCCCGCCCTGCGCTGGGGCGAAGCGGACGCCGTGATAGTGTCTGCGAGGTGAGCGAGAGACGGGTTAATACACACACACTGACTGACTGGACTCACTGAGAGAGAGAGGGGGGTTAGTACAGACACACTGACTGACTGGACTCACTGAGAGAGAGAGACGGGTTAATACACACACACTGACTGGACTCACTGAGAGAGAGAGGGGTTAGTACACACACACTGACTGGACTCACTGAGAGAGAGAGAGGGGTTAATACACACACACTGACTGGACACTCCAGTACATTAACACTGCACTGAGAGAGAGAGGGGTTCATACAGACACACTGACTGGACACTCCAGTACATTAACACTGCACTGAGAGAGAGGGGGGTTAATACAGACACACTGACTGGACACTCCAGTACATTAACACTGCACTGAGAGAGAGAGAGGGGTTAATACACACACACTGACTGGACACTCCAGTACATTAACACTGCACTGAGAGAGGGAGAGGGGTTAATACACACACACTGACTGGACACTCCAGTACATTAACACTGCACTGAGAGAGAGAGAGGGGTTAATACACACACACTGACTGGACACTCCAGTACATTAACACTGCACTGAGAGAGAGGGGTTAATACACACACACTGACTGGACACTCCTGTACATTAACACTGCACTGAGAGAGAGAGGGGTTAATACACACACACTGACTGGACACTCCAGTACATTAACACTGCACTGAGAGAGAGAGGGGTTAATACACACACACTGACTGGACACTCCAGTACATTAACACTGCACTGAGAGAGAGAGAGGGGTTAATACACACACACTGACTGGACACTCCTGTACATTAACACTGCACTGAGAGAGAGAGGGGTTAATACACACACTGACTGGACACTCCAGTACATGAACACTGCACTGAGAGAGAGAGGGGTTAATACACACACTGACTGGACACTCCAGTGCAATTAAGATCTGCTCTCTCTGTCTGTGTCCAGGCTGGTTTCGTCCATCCAAGCCATCATGGCGTCGACAGCTGGTTACATCATTGCCACTTCCTGCGATGACATCATCGAGGACCAGTGAGTACCCCGATGACATCACTCTCCTCTCGCCCTCGAGTTTTAATTGTCCTGGTAAAGACACGCTGCTGGGGGGGTCCTGGTTATCCTGGATAGGACACACTACTGTACACAGAGAGGGGTGGGAGTGTGGAACAAGCTGAGACCCTGACTTCTCTCAGGACACAGCTGGATGAGACTCTCCAGACAGGACAGGAGACTCTACTGTACACAGAGAGGGGTAGGAGTGTGGAACAAGCTGATACCCTGACTTCTCTCAGGACACAGCTGGATGAGACACTCCAGTCAGGACAGGAGGCTCTACTGTACACAGAGAGGGGTGGGGGTGTGGAACAAGCTGATACCCTGACTTCTCTCAAGACTCAGCTGGATGAGACACTCAGATAAATTAACTACTAACTACCACGCTAAACAGGCACATTGGCCTCTTGTGATCAGTAACCTTTCTTGAGCTTTTTTAACTCCTGACTGTCTGTCACCAACCCCACTGAGCAGGTCTGGGATCAACTCACCCATCCCTGTACAACACAGAGCCTGAGAGAGTCAGGGCCTGACCAGTCACACACACACACACACACCCCACTGAGCACGTCTGGGATCAACTCACCCATCCCTGAACAACACAGAGCCTGAGAGAGTCAGGGCCTGACCAGTCACACACACACACACACCCCACTGAGCACGTCTGGGATCAACTCACCCATCCCTGAACAACACAGAGCCTGAGAGAGTCAGGGCCTGACCAGTCACACACACACACACACCCCACTGAGCACGTCTGGGATCAACTCACCCATCCCTGAACAACACAGAGCCTGAGAGAGTCAGGGCCTGACCAGTCACACACACACACACACACACCCCACTGAGCACGTCTGGGATCAACTCACCCATCCCTGAACAACACAGAGCCTGAGAGAGTCAGGGCCTGACCAGTTTGTTCATGTTCAGCCTACTGTCTGTGGATTAATACTGTCTGTAAAGAGGTGTTTGGTCATGAATCCTCCTAGTTGCACAGACATCACAGCCTGACACGTGTGTCTTCGACTTCACTGCAGTCTGAGTCTCTGTCGCTCTCTCTTCCTCTGCCTCAACATCAACCTTTCGTCCTTCTTAATCTAATTAGATCCCAACCTAATTAGCTTATGCGAATGAAATCCACAGTGTTAAGGGATTGTAATCCTTTGTGTCTCCATTAACCTCTCTCAGTGCAGTGTTAATGTACTGGAGTGTCCAGTCAGTGTGTGTGTATTAACCCCTCTCTCTCTCAGTGCAGTGTTCATGTACTGGAGTGTCCAGTGTGACTGTATTAACCCTTCTCTCTCAGTGCAGTGTTAATGTACTGGAGTGTCCAGTCAGTGTGTCTGTATTAACCCCTCTCTCTCTCAGTGCAGTGTTAATGTACTGGAGTGTCCAGTCAGTGTGTCTGTATTAACCCCTCTCTCTCTCAGTGCAGTGTTCATGTACTGGAGTGTCCAGTCAGTGTGTCTGTATGAACCCCTCTCTCTCAGTGCAGTGTTAATGTACTGGAGTGTCCAGTCAGTGTGTGTGTATTAACCCCTCTCTCTCTCAGTGCAGTGTTAATGTACTGGAGTGTCCAGGCTATGACTGTGTCTATATTAACCCCTCTCTCTCTATCTGTTTCGTAGACACTGGCTGACCAGCTCCTACATCCTCTTCGCTGTACCTTACTTCATCTATGATATCTATGCCATGTTCATGTGCTACTGGCACAAGCTGCAGGTCAAAGGTCATGGCTCTGGCCCAGGCACGCTAACGACAGCTCTGCGGAGCTACTTGCGCCGAGAGTTTCTCATGGTGCTGCATCACGTTGTGATGGTGACCGTCTGCTTCCCCGTCTCTGTGGTAACTGGGCTCTGTCACCTTCAACTAACTGTAGTATCTGCATGGCTCTCTCTCTGACTAGATCTGTCTCTCTCAGTGCAGTGTTCATGTACTGGAGTGTCCAGTGTGACTGTATTAACCCCTCTCTCAGTGCAGTGTTAATGTACTGGAGTGTCCAGTCAGTGTGTGTGTATTAACCCCTCTCTCTCAGTGCAGTGTTAATGTACTGGAGTGTCCAGTGTGACTGTATTAACCCTTCTCTCTCAGTGCAGTGTTCATGTACTGGAGTGTCCAGTGTGACTGTATTAACCCCTCTCTCTCAGTGCAGTGTAAATGGGGAACTGCAACATTTTTTGGGGGTGTTAGTAAGAATTAGTAACTTGTAAAACCTCAAAATTCCACAACAAACTAGACAACATTTAAAGGCCATGTTCTGTGATTCAGAGTCCCGCAGCAGATGTCTGGTGATGTGCTGCGGCCCTTTTCCACTGTAAACAAGCAGGATTGTAAGGACACCTCTTTTAATCCAACAGACACATTACTTTCGATTTCAGCACGTTTTTACCGACAAATACTGTTTACTTATTACCTTGTTGGTGAAATATCTCCTGCACAAACTGTACGTATTCGCTCATATATTGCAGTTCATCAGTCAGTACAGGGACTAGTGAGCAGGAAGGGCCTCATCATGTCACAGTACATCAAGTGTACAGGGACTAGTGAGCAGGAAGGGCCTCATCACATCACAGTTCATCAGTCAGTACAGGGACTAGTGAGCAGGAAGGGCCTCTTCACATCACAGTACATCAGTCAGTACAGGGACTAGTGAGCAGGAAGGGCCTCTTCACATCACAGTACACCAATCAGTACAGGGACTAGTGAGCAGGAAGGGCCTCTTCACATCACAGTACACCAGTCAGTACAGGGAATAGTGAGCAGGAAGAGCCTCTTCACATCACAGTACACCAGTCAGTACAGGGACTAGTGAGCAGGAAGGGCCTCTTCACATCACAGTACACCAGTCAGTACAGGGACTAGTGAGCAGGAAGGGCCTCTTCACATCACAGTACATCAGTCAGTACAGGGACTAGTGAGCAGGAAGGGCCTCTTCACATCACAGTACACCAGTCAGTACAGGGACTAGTGAGCAGGAAGGGCCTCTTCACATCACAGTACACCAGTCAGTACAGGGACTAGTGAGCAGGAAGGGCCTCATCACATCACAGTACACCAGTCAGTACAGGGACTAGTGAGCAGGAAGGGCCTCATCACATCACAGTACACCAGTCAGTACAGGGACTAGTGAGCAGGAAGGGCAGCTTCACATCACAGTACATCAAGTGTACAGGGACTAGTGAGCAGGAAGGGCCGCTTCACATCTCAGTACATCAAGTGTACAGGGACTAGTGAGCAGGAAGGGTTGCTTCACATCACAGTACATCAAGTGTACAGGGACTAGTGAGCAGGAAGGGCCGCTTCACATCACAGTACATCAGTCAGCACAGGGACTAGTGAGCAGGAAGGGCCTCTTCACATCACAGTACATCAGTCAGTACAGGGACTAGTGAGCAGGAAGGGCCTCATCACATCACAGTACACCAGTCAGTACAGGGACTAGTGAGCAGGAAGGGCCTCTTCACATCACAGTACACCAGTCAGTACAGGGACTAGTGAGCAGGAAGGGCCTCATCACATCACAGTACACCAGTCAGTACAGGGACTAGTGAGCAGGAAGGGCCTCATCACATCACAGTACACCAGTCAGTACAGGGACTAGTGAGCAGGAAGGGCAGCTTCACATCACAGTACATCAAGTGTACAGGGACTAGTGAGCAGGAAGGGCCGCTTCACATCTCAGTACATCAAGTGTACAGGGACTAGTGAGCAGGAAGGGTTGCTTCACATCACAGTACATCAAGTGTACAGGGACTAGTGAGCAGGAAGGGCCGCTTCACATCACAGTACATCAGTCAGCACAGGGACTAGTGAGCAGGAAGGGCCTCTTCACATCACAGTACATCAGTCAGTACAGGGACTAGTGAGCAGGAAGGGCCTCTTCACATCACAGTACATCAGTCAGTACAGGGACTAGTGAGCAGGAAGGACCTCTTCACATCACAGTACACCAGTCAGTACAGGGACTAGTGAGCAGGAAGGGCCTCTTCACATCACAGTACATCAGTCAGTACAGGGACTAGTGAGCAGGAAGGGCCTCTTTACATCACAGTACACCAGTCAGTACAGGGACTAGTGAGCAGGAAGGGCCTCTTCACATCACAGTACATCAGTCAGTACAGGGACTAGTGAGCAGGAAGAGCCTCTTGACATCACAGTACACCAGTCAGTACAGGGACTAGTGAGCAGGAAGGGCCTCTTCGCATCACAGTACACCAGTCAGTACAGGGACTAGTGAGCAGGAAGGGCCTCTTCACATCACAGTACATCAGTCAGTACAGGGACTAGTGAGCAGGAAGAGCCTCTTGACATCACAGTACACCAGTCAGTACAGGGACTAGTGAGCAGGAAGGGCCTCTTCACATCACAGTACATCAGTCAGTACAGGGACTAGTGAGCAGGAAGAGCCTCTTGACATCACAGTACACCAGTCAGTACAGGGACTAGTGAGCAGGAAGGGCCTCATCACATCACAGTACACCAGTCAGTACAGGGACTAGTGAGCAGGAAGGGCAGCTTCACATCACAGTACATCAAGTGTACAGGGACTAGTGAGCAGGAAGGGCCGCTTCACATCTCAGTACATCAAGTGTACAGGGACTAGTGAGCAGGAAGGGTTGCTTCACATCACAGTACATCAAGTGTACAGGGACTAGTGAGCAGGAAGGGCCGCTTCACATCACAGTACATCAGTCAGCACAGGGACTAGTGAGCAGGAAGGGCCTCTTCACATCACAGTACATCAGTCAGTACAGGGACTAGTGAGCAGGAAGGGCCTCTTCACATCACAGTACATCAGTCAGCACAGGGACTAGTGAGCAGGAAGGGCCTCATCACATCACAGTACATCAGTCAGTACAGGGACTAGTGAGCAGGAAGGGCTGCTTCACATCACAGTACACCAATCAGTACAGGGACTAGTGAGCAGGAAGGGCCGCTTCACATCACAGTACATCAGTCAGTACAGGGACTAGTGAGCAGGAAGGGCCTCTTCACATCACAGTACACCAGTCAGCACAGGGACTAGTGAGCAGGAAGGGCCTCTTCACATCACAGTACACCAGTCAGCACAGGGACTAGTGAGCAGGAAGGGCCGCTTCACATCACAGTACATCAAGTGTACAGGGACTAGTGAGCAGGAAGGGCCGCTTCACATCTCAGTACATCAAGTGTACAGGGACTAGTGAGCAGGAAGGGTTGCTTCACATCACAGTACATCAAGTGTACAGGGACTAGTGAGCAGGAAGGGCCGCTTCACATCACAGTACATCAGTCAGCACAGGGACTAGTGAGCAGGAAGTGCCACATCACAGTACATCAGTCAGTACAGGGACTAGTAAGCAGGAAGGGCCTCATCACGTCAGAGTACACTAGTCAGTACAGGGACTAGTGAACAGGAAAGGAGGCTTCACATTACAGTACACCAATCAGTACAGGGACTAGTGATCAGGAAGTGTCGCTTCACATCACAGTACACCAGTCAGTACAGGGACTAGTGAGCAGGAAGGGCCGCTTCACATCACAGTACATCAGTCAGCACAGGGACTAGTGAGCAGGAAGGGCTGCTTCATGTCACAGTACACCAGTCAGTACAGGGACTAGTGAGCAGAAAGGGCTGCTTCATGTCACAGTACACGGACCAGTGAACAGGAACGGCAAATTCATATCACAGTCCATCAGACATGTACAGTGCCTAGTAAGCAGGAAGGGCCTCTTCACATCACAGTACACTAGTCAGTACAGTGACTAGTGATCAGGAAGGGCCTCATCACGTCACAGTACACTAGTCAGTACAGGGACTAGTGAGCAGGAAGGGCCTCATCACGTCACAGTACACTAGTCAGTGCAGGAAGGGCTGCTTCATGTCACAGTACACCAGTCAGTACAGGGACTAGTGAGCAGGAAGGGCCTCATCACGTCACCGTACATCAAGTGTACAGGGACTAGTGAGCAGGAAGGGCCTCATCACATCACAGTACATCAGTCAGTACAGTGACTAGTGAGCAGGAAAGGCTGTGATTTTGTGAATACATGGTGACTTACAGCACTTTCACAAAGTTCACAAATTTTCTGCTGAATTCGAAATTGGTCCGTTTTTTCCAAAACGTCAAGAATTTTGACGAGCTTTACAAGCTGGACTGAGAAACAGGGAAGGCAGTTCTCCTTTAGTCTTCCTAGCCGATTGTCCAGTCAGTCTTTAACCCCCCTCTCTCTCTCTCTCTGTCTGTCTCTCAGTTCTGGCGTCAGGGAAGAGGAGACTACTTCCAGGGCTGCATGTTCCTGGCGGAGCTCAGCACGCCCTCTGTCTGCCTGGGGAAGATCCTGATCCAGGTGAGAGTCCGGATCAAACGGGGAACTGGGCCAGACCCTGCCCTCCTGTGTCTGGATTCAGGGAAAAGCTTGTTTCACACCCCCACCACCCTCTGTGTACAGTAGAAAGTAGAGCCTCCTGCCCTGAGCAGAGGGTCTCATCCAGGTTTCTTTCTCTCTGTCCCTGACCTGTGTGTAGTGGGACTGCTGTGTTTCAGGGGGCTGGAGTGGGTCTCTCCTGTGGGATCTCTGGGCACAGTGGGTTAAACTCTGCTCTCGGAGGTGTAGGGCCTGTCGCCGTGGAGAGGCTGCAGATCTGTGGGTGTGTGTGAGGCAGGATTAGTGAGCACTTGTTTGCACAGTCACTGCAACCCAAACACCTGCTCCAGTTCCAAATGTAGGAGCACCTGGGTGACAGTGATCCCACTGTCCTGCTCTCCCTCCTCCTGACCCTTACAATCGGCTTATACAGGGGAATCTGGGGCTCCTGTCTCTGTACACACCTGCACTGGCTTTTATAAGAGACTCTGGGGCTCCTGTCTCTGTACACACCTGCACTGGCTTTTATAAGAGACTCTGGGGCTCCTGTCTCTGTACACACCTGCACTGGCTTTTATAAGAGACTCTGGGGCTCCTGTCTCTGTACACACCTGCACTGGCTTTTATAAGAGACTCTGGGGCTCCTGTCTCTGTACACACCTGCACTGGCTTTTATAAGAGACTCTGGGGCTCCTGTCTCTGTACACACCTGCACCTGCTTTTATAAGAGACTCTGGGGCTCCTGTCTCTGTACACACCTGCACTGGCTTTTATAAGAGACTCTGGGGCTCCTGTCTCTGTACACACCTGCACTGGCTTTTATAAGAGACTCTGGGGCTCCTGTCTCTGTACACACCTGCACCTGCTTTTATAAGAGACTCTGGGGCTCCTGTCTCTGTACACACCTGCACCTGCTTTTATAAGAGACTCTGGGGCTCCTGTCTCTGTACACACCTGCACTGGCTTTTATAAGAGACTCTGGGGCTCCTGTCTCTGTACACACCTGCACCTGCTTTTATAAGAGACTCTGGGGTGATTGTCTCTTGAAAAACATGTGTTTGTTACTTTATGTGGCTGTTTCACTTCCTGCTGTGCTTCTATTTTTAATTTTCACCTGGAGAAGATTATGAGCTCAAATCTCTCGGGGCTTTTCTTTAATTAGATGAGCCATTTATGTTTAATTGAGCTCGTGTTCTCTCAGTGCAGTGTTAATGTACTGGAGTGTCCAGTCAGTGTGTGTGTATTAACCCCTCTCTCTCAGTGCAGTGTTAATGTACTGGAGTGTCCAGTCAGTGTGTGTGTATGAACCCCCCTCTCTCTCAGTGCAGTGTTAATGTACTGGAGTGTCCAGTCAGTGTGTGTGTATTAACCCCTCTCTCTCTCAGTGCAGTGTTAATGTACTGGAGTGTCCAGTCAGTGTGTGTGTGTGTATTAACCCCTCTCTCTCAGTGCAGTGTTAATGTACTGGAGTGTCCAGTCAGTGTGTCTGTATGAACCCCTCTCTCTCTCAGTGCAGTGTTGATGTACTGGAGTGTCAGTCAGTGTGTCTGTATGAACCCCTCTCTCTCTCAGTGCAGTGTTCATGTACTGGAGTGTCAGTCAGTGTGTCTGTATGAACCCCTCTCTCTCTCAGTGCAGTGTTAATGTACTGGAGTGTCCAGTCAGTGTGTCTGTATGAACCCCTCTCTCTCTCAGTGCAGTGTTGATGTACTGGAGTGTCCAGTCAGTGTGTCTGTATGAACCCCTCTCTCTCTCAGTGCAGTGTTCATGTACTGGAGTGTCAGTCAGTGTGTCTGTATGAACCCCTCTCTCTCTCAGTGCAGTGTTAATGTACTGGAGTGTCCAGTCAGTGTGTCTGTATGAACCCCTCTCTCTCTCAGTGCAGTGTTGATGTACTGGAGTGTCCAGTCAGTGTGTCTGTATGAACCCCTCTCTCTCTCAGTGCAGTGTTAATGTACTGGAGTGTCCAGTCAGTGTGTCTGTATGAACCCCTCTCTCTCTCAGTGCAGTGTTAATGTACTGAAGTGTCCAGTCAGTGTGTGTGTATGAACCCCTCTCTCTCAGTGCAGTGTTGATGTACTGGAGTGTCAGTCAGTGTGTCTGTATGAACCCCTCTCTCTCTCAGTGCAGTGTTAATGTACTGGAGTGTCCAGTCAGTGTGTCTGTATGAACCCCTCTCTCTCTCAGTGCAGTGTTAATGTACTGAAGTGTCCAGTCAGTGTGTCTGTATTAACCCCTCTCTCTCTCAGTGCAGTGTTGATGTACTGGAGTGTCCAGTCAGTGTATCTGTATTAACCCCTCTCTCTCTCAGTGAAGTGTTAATGTACTGGAGTGTCAAGTCAGTGTGTCTGTATTAACCCCCCTCTCTCTCTCAGTGCAGTGTTAATGTACTGGAGTGTCCAGTCAGTGTGTCTGTATTAACCCCTCTCTCTCTCAGTGCAGTGTTCATGTACTGGAGTGTCCAGTCAGTGTGTCTGTATGAACCCCCCTCTCTCTCTCAGTGCAGTGTTAATGTACTGGAGTGTCCAGTCAGTGTGTGTGTATTAACCCCTCTCTCTCTCAGTGCAGTGTTAATGTACTGGAGTGTCCAGTCAGTGTGTGTGTATTAACCCCTCTCTCTCAGTGCAGTGTTAATGTACTGGAGTGTCCAGTCAGTGTGTGTGTATGAACCCCCCTCTCTCTCAGTGCAGTGTTAATGTACTGGAGTGTCCAGTCAGTGTGTGTGTATTAACCCCTCTCTCTCTCAGTGCAGTGTTAATGTACTGGAGTGTCCAGTCAGTGTGTGTGTGTATTAACCCCTCTCTCTCAGTGCAGTGTTAATGTACTGGAGTGTCCAGTCAGTGTGTCTGTATGAACCCCTCTCTCTCTCAGTGCAGTGTTGATGTACTGGAGTGTCAGTCAGTGTGTCTGTATGAACCCCTCTCTCTCTCAGTGCAGTGTTCATGTACTGGAGTGTCAGTCAGTGTGTCTGTATGAACCCCTCTCTCTCTCAGTGCAGTGTTAATGTACTGGAGTGTCCAGTCAGTGTGTCTGTATGAACCCCTCTCTCTCTCAGTGCAGTGTTGATGTACTGGAGTGTCCAGTCAGTGTGTCTGTATGAACCCCTCTCTCTCTCAGTGCAGTGTTCATGTACTGGAGTGTCAGTCAGTGTGTCTGTATGAACCCCTCTCTCTCTCAGTGCAGTGTTAATGTACTGGAGTGTCCAGTCAGTGTGTCTGTATGAACCCCTCTCTCTCTCAGTGCAGTGTTGATGTACTGGAGTGTCCAGTCAGTGTGTCTGTATGAACCCCTCTCTCTCTCAGTGCAGTGTTAATGTACTGGAGTGTCCAGTCAGTGTGTCTGTATGAACCCCAGTCAGTGTGTGTGTATGAACCCCTCTCTCTCAGTGCAGTGTCTGTATGAACCCCTCTCTCTCTCAGTGCAGTGTTAATGTACTGGAGTGTCCAGTCAGTGTGTCTGTATGAACCCCAGTCAGTGTGTGTGTATGAACCCCTCTCTCTCAGTGCAGTGTTGATGTACTGGAGTGTCAGTCAGTGTGTCTGTATGAACCCCTCTCTCTCTCAGTGCAGTGTTAATGTACTGGAGTGTCCAGTCAGTGTGTCTGTATGAACCCCTCTCTCTCTCAGTGCAGTGTTAATGTACTGAAGTGTCCAGTCAGTGTGTCTGTATTAACCCCTCTCTCTCTCAGTGCAGTGTTGATGTACTGGAGTGTCCAGTCAGTGTATCTGTATTAACCCCTCTCTCTCTCAGTGAAGTGTTAATGTACTGGAGTGTCAAGTCAGTGTGTCTGTATTAACCCCCCTCTCTCTCTCAGTGCAGTGTTAATGTACTGGAGTGTCCAGTCAGTGTGTCTGTATTAACCCCTCTCTCTCTCAGTGCAGTGTTCATGTACTGGAGTGTCCAGTCAGTGTGTCTGTATGAACCCCCCTCTCTCTCTCAGTGCAGTGTTAATGTACTGGAGTGTCCAGTCAGTGTGTGTGTATTAACCCCTCTCTCTCTCAGTGCAGTGTTCATGTACTGGAGTGTCCAGTCAGTGTGTGTGTATTAACCCCTCTCTCTCAGTGCAGTGTTAATGTACTGGAGTGTCCAGTCAGTGTGTGTGTATGAACCCCCCTCTCTCTCAGTGCAGTGTTAATGTACTGGAGTGTCCAGTCAGTGTGTGTGTATTAACCCCTCTCTCTCTCAGTGCAGTGTTAATGTACTGGAGTGTCCAGTCAGTGTGTGTGTGTATTAACCCCTCTCTCTCAGTGCAGTGTTAATGTACTGGAGTGTCCAGTCAGTGTGTCTGTATGAACCCCTCTCTCTCTCAGTGCAGTGTTGATGTACTGGAGTGTCAGTCAGTGTGTCTGTATGAACCCCTCTCTCTCTCAGTGCAGTGTTCATGTACTGGAGTGTCAGTCAGTGTGTCTGTATGAACCCCTCTCTCTCTCAGTGCAGTGTTGATGTACTGGAGTGTCAGTCAGTGTGTCTGTATGAACCCCTCTCTCTCTCAGTGCAGTGTTCATGTACTGGAGTGTCCAGTCAGTGTATCTGTATTAACCCCTCTCTCTCTCAGTGCAGTGTTAATGTACTGGAGTGTCCAGTCAGTGTGTCTGTATGAACCCCTCTCTCTCTCAGTGCAGTGTTCATGTACTGAAGTGTCCAGTCAGTGTGTCTGTATTAACCCCTCTCTCTCTCAGTGCAGTGTTGATGTACTGGAGTGTCCAGTCAGTGTATCTGTATTAACCCCTCTCTCTCTCAGTGAAGTGTTAATGTACTGGAGTGTCAAGTCAGTGTGTCTGTATTAACCCCCCTCTCTCTCTCAGTGCAGTGTTAATGTACTGGAGTGTCCAGTCAGTGTGTCTGTATTAACCCCTCTCTCTCTCAGTGCAGTGTTCATGTACTGGAGTGTCCAGTCAGTGTGTCTGTATGAACCCCCCTCTCTCTCTCAGTGCAGTGTTAATGTACTGGAGTGTCCAGTCAGTGTGTCTGTATTAACCCCTCTCTCTCTCAGTGCAGTGTTAATGTACTGGAGTGTCCAGTCAGTGTGTGTGTATTAACCCCTCTCTCTCTCAGTGCAGTGTTAATGTACTGGAGTGTCCAGTCAGTGTGTGTGTATTAACCCCTCTCTCTCTCAGTGCAGTGTTCATGTACTGGAGTGTCCAGTCAGTGTGTGTGTATTAACCCCTCTCTCTCTCAGTGCAGTGTTAATGTACTGGAGTGTCCAGTCAGTGTGTCTGTATTAACCCCTCTCTCTCTCTCAGTGCAGTGTTAATGTACTGGAGTGTCCAGTCAGTGTGTCTGTATTAACCCCTCTCTCTCTCAGTGCAGTGTTCATGTACTGGAGTGTCCAGTCAGTGTGTCTGTATGAACCCCCCTCTCTCTCTCAGTGCAGTGTTAATGTACTGGAGTGTCCAGTCAGTGTGTCTGTATTAACCCCTCTCTCTCTCAGTGCAGTGTTAATGTACTGGAGTGTCCAGTCAGTGTGTGTGTATTAACCCCTCTCTCTCTCAGTGCAGTGTTAATGTACTGGAGTGTCCAGTCAGTGTGTGTGTATTAACCCCTCTCTCTCTCAGTGCAGTGTTCATGTACTGGAGTGTCCAGTCAGTGTGTGTGTATTAACCCCTCTCTCTCTCAGTGCAGTGTTAATGTACTGGAGTGTCCAGTCAGTGTGTCTGTATTAACCCCTCTCTCTCTCTCAGTGCAGTGTTAATGTACTGGAGTGTCCAGTCAGTGTGTCTGTATGAACCCCTCTCTCTCTCAGTGCAGTGTTAATGTACTGGAGTGTCCAGTCAGTGTGTGTGTATTAACCCCTCTCTCTCTCAGTGCAGTGTTAATGTACTGGAGTGTCCAGTCAGTGTGTCTGTATTAACCCCTCTCTCTCTCTCAGTGCAGTGTTAATGTCCTGGAGTGTCCAGTCAGTGTGTGTGTATGAACCCCTCTCTCTCTCTCAGTGCAGTGTTAATGTACTGGAGTGTCCAGTCAGTGTGTGTGTATGAACCCCTCTCTCTCTCAGTGCAGTGTTGATGTCCTGACCTGTCTCTCTCTCTGTCTCTCTGCAGTATAAGCAGCAGCACACCCTGCTGCACAAGGTGAACGGCGCCCTGATGCTGGTCACCTTCTTCCTGTGCCGGATCCTGCTCTTCCCCTACCTGTACTGGGCCTACGGGCGCCACGCGGGCCTGCCGGTGCACCTGGTGCCCGCCTCGCTGCCCTGGTACTGCAACCTGGGCGCCGCGCTGCTCATGGCCCCACAGGTGTACTGGTTCACGCTCATCTGCCGGGGGGCGCTGCGGCTCTTCCGCTCGCGGCCCCGCGGGGGGCCCCCGCCCGGCCCGGCCCCGCCCTCCTCCTCCTCGCCCGGCTGGGGGAAGGACTGTGAGCACAGCAACGCCAACGGGTACAGCGCGCTGGACAGAGAGGACACCACCCACTGAGAGAGAGAGGGGTTAATACACACACCGACTGGACACTGGGGGAGAGAGGGGTTAATACACACACTGACTGGACACTCCAGTACATTAACACTGCACTGAGAGAGAGAGAGGGGTTAATACAGACACACTGACTGGACACTCCAGTACATTAACACTGCACTGAGAGAGAGAGGGGTTAATACACACACACTGACTGGACACTCCAGTACATGAACACTGCACTGAGAGAGAGAGAGGGGTTAATACACACACACTGACTGGACACTCCAGTACATTAACACTGCACTGAGAGAGAGAGGGGTTAATACAGACACACTGACTGGACACTCCAGTACATTAACACTGCACTGAGAGAGAGAGAGGGGTTAATACACACACACTGACTGGACACTCCAGTACATTAACACTGCACTGAGACAGAGAGAGGGGTTAATACACACACACCTACTGGACACTCCAGTACATTAACACTGCACTGAGAGAGAGAGGGGTTAATACACACACACTGACTGGACACTCCAGTACATGAACACTGCACTGAGAGAGAGAGAGGGGTTAATACAGACACACTGACTGGACACTCCAGTACATTAACACTGCACTGAGAGAGAGAGGGGTTCATACAGACACACTGACTGGACACTCCAGTACATTAACACTGCACTGAGAGAGAGAGGGGTTAATACACACACACTGACTGGACACTGGGGGAGAGAGGGGTTAATACACACACACTGACTGAACACTGAGGGAGAGAGGGGTTAATACACACACCGACTGGACACTGAGGGAGAGAGGGGTTAATACACACACCGACTGGACACTGAGGGAGAGACGGGTTAATACACACACCGACTGGACACTGAGAGAGAAAGGGGTTAATACACACACCGACTGGACACTGGGGGAGAGAGGGGTTCATACACACACACCGACTGGACACTGAGAGAGAGAGAAGTTAATACACACACACCGACTGGACATTGAGGGAGAGAGGGGTTAATACACACACCGACTGGACACTGAGAGAGAGAGGGGTTAATACACACACACTGACTGGACATTGAGGGAGAGAGGGGTTAATACACACACACTGACTGGACACTGAGGGAGAGAGGGGTTAATACACACATACTGACTGGACACTGAGGGAGAGAGGGGTTAATACACACACCGACTGGACACTGAGGGAGAGAGGGGTTAATACAGACACACTGACTGGACACTCCAGTACATTAACACTGCACTGAGAGAGGGGTTAATACAGACACACTGACTGGAGACTCCAGTACATTAACACTGCACTGAGAGAGAGAGGGGTTCATACAGACACATTGACTGGACTCTCCAGTACATTAACACTGCACTGAGAGAGAGAGAGGGGTTAATACACACACACTGACTGGACAGTCCAGTACATTAACACTGCACTGAGAGAGAGAGGGGTTAATACAGACACACTGACTGGACACTCCAGTACATTAACACTGCACTGAGAGAGAGAGAGAGAGAGGATATGAGATATGATTGTATTAGTTTTGAAACACTACGTATGTATAAAATAGGAATTTCCTGTGTATATGGGTTCGTCTGGACAGGTTAGCTCTAGATTTCTGAACAATTGGAACAGCATTTTTGTTTTAACTGTTATTCTTTCTAGTTAGTGCATTTTCTGACAGGAGATTTTATGAGGTAGTTTTTATTAAGGAGTTTTTATTATGGAAGAAAAGGTGAACTACTTTGGTCTATTCTGCTTATTGTCTCCTGTTTCTCATAACAGGACTGGAGACACAGACAGTCCCTCAGTAATAAACACACACAGCAGGACAGGAGACACAGTGAGAGAGAGGAGATCACAGTGACTCCCTCAGTAATAAACACACACAACAGGACAGGAGACACAGTGAGAGAGGAAATCACAGACTCCCTCAGTAATAAACACACTCCGCAGAACAGGAGACACAGTGAGAGAGATCACAGACTGCCTCAGTAATAAACACCCTCTGCAGGACGGGAGACACAGTGAGAGAGGAGATCACAGTGACTCCCTCAGTAGTAAACACCCTCCGCAGGACGGGAGACACAGTGAGAGAGATGATGAGGGATCAGGTCGGAGGAGTGACTCAGTGGGAGTTGATGGGAGAAGTTCCCTGGACCGGTGCCGGACTCCTGTGTCTCCTGTGTCTCCGCTCGGATCGGCTGCAGCCTTCTGTCCTTCCTGCTCCTTTTCCTTGGACTCTCCCGGAGTTGGATTCCAGAGCTTGACCACTGACCTCTGCAGGGGAGTGACCACAGACTCTCCCAGAATCCAGTTCTCCTCTGTGCTGGCCGAGCTTGACCATTGACCACTGACCAGCGCCAGAGTCCAGTTCTCCACTGCGCTGGAC
Organism: Lepisosteus oculatus; assembly: GCF_040954835.1. NCBI lineage: Eukaryota > Metazoa > Chordata > Actinopteri > Semionotiformes > Lepisosteidae > Lepisosteus > Lepisosteus oculatus. The sequence continues at coordinate 2,332,133 of NC_090699.1, forward strand.
AAGCTTGACCACTGACCACTGACCACTGCAGGGGAGTGACCCCGGACTCCCCAGAGTCCAGTTCTTCTCTGTGCTGGCCGAGCTTGACCACTGACCACTGAGCACTGACCAGCGCCAGAGTCCAGTTCTCCACTGCGCTGGACGAGCTTGACCACTGACCACTGACCACTGCAGGGGAGTGACACCGGACTCTCCGGATGCTCAGGATGACGACAAGGAAGACTCCCTTCCAGAGGAACTGGACAGTGTCTGGTCTTTGAGGGGCCTGGGCTCGGACCAGGAGTGGACACAGACACACTGACCCCTCCAGGACAGGACTGGACACAGACACACTGACCCCTCCAGGACCAGGACTGGACTGAGACACACTGACCCCTCCAGGAGCAGGACTGGACTGAGACACACTGACCCCTCCAGGACCAGGACTGGACTGAGACACACTGACCCCTCCAGGACAGGACTGGACAGCCCTGCTGCAGACACACTGACCCCTCCAGGACATGACTGGACACAGACACACACTGACCCCTCCAGGACAGGACTGGACACAGACACACTGACCCCTCCAGGACAGGACTGGACACAGACACACTGACCCCTCCAGGACCAGGACTGGACTGAGACCCACTGACCCCTCCAGGAGCAGGACTGGACTGAGACACACTGACCCCTCCAGGACAGGACTGGACAGCCCTGCTGCAGACACACTGACCCCTCCAGGAGCAGGACTGGACTGAGACACACTGACCCCTCCAGGAGCAGGACTGGACTGAGACCCACTGACCCCTCCAGGACCAGGACTGGACTGAGACACACTGACCCCTCCAGGAGCAGGACTGGACAGCCCTGCTGCAGACACACTGACCCCTCCAGGAGCAGGACTGGACAGCCCTGGCCTGCCATCTTGTCCTGACTGCTGAACTTGGAGCCACTTGAATTTGTCTGATAGATTGACTCTTCTTCCTGTACTATACCTCTGTATGTTTACGGATCTGTTGTGGGGTTATGGATACACAGTCGGGGTCACCACTGCTGTCAGGTGACCTGACCCCTCACACCTGGACCACTGGCACGAACCCCCCCTTCTCACCACAAGGTGGTGCAGCCCAGCGCAGGCTCTTCATGGGCGATGAAGGCAAACGGACCATTCCATTTCCCCAGGGGGGGGCAGGGCAGGGCAAGATCTGTAAAAAAAATCTGTCAAATTAATGTCTTGTAATAGGTGCTGGGGCCAGACTGACTGGGGCTCTCACTGATTTATTGATGACACACCCCTCAGCATGCACTGAGAGAGAGGGGTTAATACACACACACACTGACTGGACACTCCAGTACATTAACACTGCACTGAGAGAGAGGGGTTAATACACACACACACTGACTGGACACTCCAGTACATTAACACTGCACTGAGAGAGAGAGGGGTTAATATAGACACACTGACTGGACACTCCAGTACATTAACACTGCACTGAGAGAGAGAGGGGTTCATACACACACACTGACTGGACACTCCAGTACATTAACACTGCACTGAGAGAGAGAGAGGGGTTCATACACACACACTGACTGGACACTCCAGTACATTAACACTGCACTGAGAGAGAGGGGTTAATACACACACACACTGACTGGACACTCCAGTACATTAACACTGCACTGAGAGAGAGAGGGGTTCATACAGACACACTGACTGGACACTCCAGTACATTAACACTGCACTGAGAGAGAGAGGGGTTAATACACACACACTGACTGGACACTCCAGTACATTAACACTGCACTGAGAGAGAGAGGGGTTAATACAGACACACTGACTGGACACTCCAGTACAGTAACACTGCACTGAGAGAGAGAGGGGTTAATACACACACACTGACTGGACACTCCAGTACATTAACACTGCACTGAGAGAGAGAGGGGTTCATACAGACACGCTGACTGGACACTCCAGTACATTAACACTGCACTGAGAGAGAGAGGGGTTAATACAGACACACTGACTGGACACTCCAGTACATTAACACTGCACTGAGAGAGAGAGGGGTTAATACACACACACTGACTGGACACTCCAGTACATTAACACTGCACTGAGAGAGAGAGTGGTTAATACAGACACACTGACTGGACACTCCAGTACATTAACACTGCACTGAGAGAGAGGGGTTCATACAGACACACTGACTGGACACTCCAGTACATTAACACTGCACTGAGAGAGAGAGGGGTTAATACACACACACTGACTGGACACTCCAGTACATTAACACTGCACTGAGAGAGAGAGGGGTTAATACAGACACACTGACTGGACACTCCAGTACATTAACACTGCACTGAGAGAGAGGGGTTCATACAGACACACTGACTGGACACTCCAGTACATTAACACTGCACTGAGAGAGAGGGGTTAATACAGACACACTGACTGGACACTCCAGTACATGAACACTGCACTGAGAGAGGGGGGTTCATACAGACACACTGACTGGACACTCCAGTACATGAACACTGCACTGAGAGAGAGAGAGGGGTTAATACACACACACTGACTGGACACTCCAGTACATTAACACTGCACTGAGAGAGAGAGAGGGGTTAATACAGACACACTGACTGGACACTCCAGTACATTAACACTGCACTGAGAGATAGAGAGAGGAGTCAATACAGACACACTGACTGACAGACCCATGTCATTGAAGAAACCCAAGAACTAAATAGAAATTATTTACCTGTTTAGTAAACCACTTACATGCGGTGTGAGCCCGAGTTTAGGAAGAGTATTAAAACAATGTACTGTATATCTCAGTATTTATTTACCTATTTATTTGTCTCTTTAATTATTTATTTAAGTTCCCTGTACATGTACAGTATATATATTTCTATATCTGCTCCTGCTTGCTGTTTTCTGCGATATTAAAGCTGTATTGTTAATGTAATAACAATTTGCAACAATATACTCTGAACAGAATGTCTGTCTGCTGTCTGAGAGTCCTGTCTGGGGGTGAAGGAGACCTGTTCTGGACTGACGACTGACCAGGGAGACAGTCTGACACACTGACGACTGACCAGAGAGACAGTCTGACACACTGACGACTGACCAGAGAGACAGTCTGACACACTGACTGACACAGGAGACAGTCTGACACACTGACTGACACAGGAGACAGTCTGACACACTGACGACTGACCAGAGAGACAGTCTGACACTCTGACGACTGACCAGTGAGACAGTCTGACACACTGACGACTGACCAGTGAGACAGTCTGACACACTGACGACTGACCAGGGAGACAGTCTGACACACTGACGACTGACCAGAGAGACAGTCTGACACACTGACTGACACAGGAGACAGTCTGACACACTGACGACTGACCAGGGAGACAGTCTGACACACTGACGACTGACCAGAGAGACAGTCTGACACACTGACTGACACAGGAGACAGTCTGACACACTGACGACTGACCAGAGAGACAGTCTGACACACTGACGACTGACCAGAGAGACAGTCTGACACACTGACTGACACAGGAGACAGTCTGACACACTGACGACTGACACAGGAGACAGTCTGACACACTGACGACTGACCAGAGAGACAGTCTGACACACTGACTGACACAGGAGACAGTCTGACACACTGACGACTGACCAGAGAGACAGTCTGACACACTGACGACTGACCAGAGAGACAGTCTGACACACTGACTGACACAGGAGACAGTCTGACACACTGACGACTGACACAGGAGACAGTCTGACACACTGACGACTGACCAGAGAGACAGTCTGACACACTGACGACTGACCAGAGAGACACACTGACTGACACAGGAGACAGTCTGACACACTGACGACTGACACAGGAGACAGTCTGACACACTGACGACTGACCAGAGAGACAGTCTGACACACTGACGACTGACCAGAGAGACACACTGACTGACACAGGAGACAGTCTGACACACTGACGACTGACCAGAGAGACAGTCTGACACACTGACGACTGACCAGAGAGACAGTCTGACACACTGACTGACACAGGAGACAGTCTGACACACTGACGACTGACACAGGAGACAGTCTGACACACTGACGACTGACCAGAGAGACAGTCTGACACACTGACGACTGACCAGAGAGACAGTCTGACACACTGACGACTGACCAGAGAGACAGTCTGACACACTGACTGACACAGGAGACAGTCTGACACACTGACGACTGACACAGGAGACAGTCTGACACACTGACGACTGACCAGAGAGACACACTGACTGACACAGGAGACAGTCTGACACACTGACTGACACAGGAGAAAGTCTGAGACACTGACTGACACAGGAGACAGTCTGACACACTGACTGACACGGTAGACAGTCTGAGACACTGACTGACACAGGAGACAGTCTGACACACTGACGACTGACCAGAGAGACAGTCTGACACACTGACGACTGACCAGTGAGACAGTCTGACACACTGACTGACACAGGAGACAGTCTGACACACTGACGACTGACCAGAGAGACAGTCTGACACACTGACTGACACAGGAGACAGTCTGACACACTGACGACTGACCAGAGAGATAGTCTGACACACTGACTGACACAGGAGACAGTCTGACACACTGACGACTGACCAGAGAGACAGTCTGACACACTGACGACTGACCAGAGAGACACACTGACTGACACAGGAGACAGTCTGACACACTGACTGACACAGGAGAAAGTCTGAGACACTGACTGACACAGGAGACAGTCTGACACACTGACTGACACGGTAGACAGTCTGAGACACTGACTGACACAGGAGACAGTCTGACACACTGACGACTGACCAGAGAGACAGTCTGACACACTGACGACTGACCAGAGAGACAGTCTGACACACTGACGACTGACCAGAGAGACACACTGACTGACACAGGAGACAGTCTGACACACTGACGACTGACCAGGGAGACACACTGACTGACACAGGAGACAGTCTGACACACTGACTGACACAGGAGACAGTCTGACACACTGACGACTGACCAGAGAGACAGTCTGACACACTGACTGACACAGGAGACAGTCTGACACACTGACGACTGACCAGAGAGACAGTCTGACACACTGACGACTGACCAGAGAGACAGTCTGACACACTGACTGACGCAGGAGACAGTCTGACACACTGACGACTGACCAGAGAGACAGTCTGACACACTGACGACTGACTAGAGAGACAGTCTGGCACACTGACTGACACAGGAGACAGTCTGACACACTGACGACTGACCAGAGAGACAGTCTGACACACTGACTGACACAGGAGACAGTCTGGCACACTGACTGACACAGGAGACAGTCTGACACACTGACGACTGACCAGAGAGACAGTCTGACACACTGACTGACACAGGAGACAGTCTGACACACTGACGACTGACCAGAGAGACAGTCTGACACACTGACTGACACAGGAGAGTCTGACACATTGACTGACACAGGAGACTGTGTGACTGACACACAGATACAGGTGATCATACAGTGGGAGAAAGGCAGGTGAACACACACACAGGGAGAGAGAGGCAGGTGAATACACACAGGGAGAGAGAGAGACAGGTGAACACACACACAGGAAGAGGGAGACAGGTGAACACACAAAGGGAGAGAGAGAGACAGGTGAACACACACACAGGAAGAGGGAGACAGGTGAACACACACAGGGAGAGAGAGAGGCAGGTGAACACACACACACACACACAGGGAGAGAGAGAGAGAGACCTGTCTGTCCAGAGAGGACAGGCTCAGTGACACAGCCTGGACACACACACTGGACACAGGCAGACCTGGCTGTCCAGAGAGGACAGGCTCAGTGACCACAGCCTGGACACAGGCAGACCTGCCTGTCCAGAGAGGACAGGCTCAGAGACACAGCCTGGACACACACACTGGACACAGGCAGACCTGGCTGCCCAGAGAGGACAGGCTGTGCTCCCACTGCCAGCGGGGAGAAATAGAGATAGAGGTGCACTTCCTACTGCACTGTGACAGATACTCTGGGATTAGAGAAACATTCTTCCCCAAATTCAGAAAACTAATCCCAGAGTTCCCACACCTGCCAGAATCACAACAGGTCCCAATCCTACTGGGAGAGGGAGGAGGGAACTCAGTTGATCTGGCAGCCCAGTATGTGATCTCCTGTCACAGCCTGAGGAACAGTGAGTCTGTCTCCCAATAATGCTCCAGCCGCCTACAGTATATGTCAATATTTTATTTATAATATGTCTTTGTTGTAAATGTCTGTAATATGTCGGTAGATTTTATTGTCTATAATGTAAATATCATTACTTTTATTTGCTTTGGCAACACTGATTGTACCCATCGGTCATGCTAATAAAGCACCTTGAATTGAATTGAGAGGTGAGCACACACAGGGAGGGAGAGAGAGAGACAGGTGAGCACATACACACAGGGAGAGAGAGACAGGTGAGCACACACAGGGAGGGAGAGAGAGACAGGTGAGCACACACACACAGGGAGAGAGAGAGACAGGTGAGCACACACACAGGGAAGGAGAGAGACAGGTGAGCACACACACAGGGAGAGAGAGAGAGAGGAGAGCACACACACACAGGGAAGGAGAGAGACAGGTGAGCACACACACAGGGAGAGAGAGAGGAGAGCACACACACACAGGGAGAGAGAGAGACAGGTGAGCACACACACAGGGAGAGAGAGAGAGGAGAGCACACACACACAGGGAGAGAGAGAGAGACAGGTGAGCACACACAGAGAGTGGAATATATTTCCATAGGGATGAAAATGAGCTCGACGCCGATGTGACTTTATTCAAAACGAGGCGGCCCGTGGTCTGGAGGTGTTGGGCCGGGACCGGAACCGCCTCCCGTCCCTCCGGACAGACCGCGGCGCTGCTGGGGGTTCATTGCTTATTCATTCAGCGCCGGCGTCACGAGCGTCACCCACGCAGATCTCAGAAACCGAGCGGACCGGACCCGCCCCGCTTCGCGCGTGTTGTCGCACCAGCCGGCCCAGCGCAAACAGGGCGCGGGGTGGGGGGGTGGCGGCGCTCGGAAAAACACGCTGAATAGACACGTCAGGAAGCCCCACGACAAAATCCCGACGGGAATAAGCCTTATCTGGCGCGATAAGCGCGCATTTTACAATCTCTTTGCGCAACACGACCAAAGTGCGGATGGAACCGACACCCACTCCTCCCTGACCCCCCCCCGCGAGTGAGTCAGTGGGCGAGTCCAGATGACAGGTCATTTTCCAAAGGCCGCGGACGCGCCCTCGTCTTTACCGTAATACCTCTAGACCAGGAGCCGCTCGTTTCAATCGATCGATCGATCGATCGCTCACAGTGGCTCCGCCAGATAGCAGCGGCTGTTCTGCGAGCTCACCGGGCGGAGGGGGTTAAAAGCAGACAATTCAAGTGGCATGATGACAGATAAACAGCGCGACAGAAACTGGAGAACAAGCCCAGACAGAGCTGGGTGTGAACGGAGCTGCAGTGTGTCCAGGGTGTCCCTGGAGTGCTGTGTGCCCAGTACTACAGGCGGACTGCTGGAGGAGCTGTGGGCTGGGTGGGCTGGGACGGGCGGGGCGCTGGCTCTGGGGCTCAGGAGCTGTGCCTGGGGCTGGAGGGCTGCTGGTTCGAATCCTGCGGCCCAGCAGAGGAATCCTACTCTGTGGGGCCCCTGAGCGAGGCCCCTGAACCCCAGCTGCTCCAGGGGCGCTGTATAAATGTCTAACCCTGCGCGCTGACCCCCAGCTTCTCTCTCCCTCTGTGTGTGTGTGTGTGTGTGTCTCCAGAGCTGGGCTCTGTGAGAAGACAGATTCCTCACACAAGAGGCTGTACCTTTCCAATAGTTAGCGTCTTGTGGCCTGCAGGCAGAAGCTGTTGGACTTTGACCCTCTGCTTCGATACCGTTGAAGACTGTCTGAGACTGGGGTGACTGGGGTCCTGGAGAATGGACCCGGACCTCTTGAGACATCGAGCTGGTAGATATCTGTAGGGACTGATCTATAGGTTTTCTCATCAAGAGCGAATGAGTCGTGTGGCTTTGACAGACTGAGGGGTCATCTACTGAACGTGTGTTTGTTCAGTGGGACTGGTATCTGAGCAGAACAGCGTCTGGCACCACACCGTGTCCACACACACACACACACAGACACACACACTGATCATCTATATCCATTGGAACGCGCCGGACAACGAGAGTCTTCACCGGGTCGAGTCGATGAACTATTCTGTATGACACCTCCTTGACCTCATTAGTTCTGCGATATTTATTGGGATTCACCCACATTGTTTCCCCGGTCGACGCCCTTTCCCGAGCGGGGAATTCCGTCACTGACTCGGCCGGCACAGACCGGACAGTCCGGACAGCTCCGGGCCGCGGCTGGACGACACGTGACGTGAGAGATCTCTGGGTGTCACCCAGCGAGCCGGGCGCTCCCTACACGCGGGCCTGAGCACGGCGGTGTGTGTGTGTGTGTTTGTGGTCGGGCTGAAGGGATCTTTGGCGCCTTTGTTTGTGAGGTGTCGGTTTGTGAAGCTGAAACACTGAGAAATTATAAAGGCAGGAAAACATTTGATCCCATCATTGACTTCACCACCTCCGGCGGTTACATGTTTTGTTCCTGTGTGTGTGTTTTTTTCCTCTTGTACGTGTTGCCGATCCTCTGGTTGTAGTGGTGTTTGGAAATTCTTTACACGTTTAATAACAAAGTCACGTCATAAGAAGAGACGCAGCCGGGAAGCCTGCCGTGACGCGAATCCCCGAGACTCCAGCGCGACAGTGTCGTAAACACGGTTAAAAACATCTCGAGTACCTTTAAAACAAGACCTGTTTTTAAAAAAATGACGTCTAAAGAATTTAAAAATAAAAATAGGAGCGGAAACAGATAAACGAGAGAGAAACATAAACAGAAAAACCCACTAAACTGCCAGAGGGAGGAACGAGGTGAATTATTTATGTGACAAATATTTGTTTTTCTTTTACAGAAATCACGTTTTTCCGGCTTCAGCATTTTTCACATTTTTAAATACAATGGAAGTGGTTTCCGCTCCGACCTGTCCGTCAGCCGTGGGCGGTGAGCGGCCAGCGGGGAGAGACACAGCCAGCGTCTCCCGGTCTGCTCACTTCACTTCAAGGGGCTGTATTAGCACGACCGAGGGGTACAATCAGTGTTGCCAAAGCAGATACAATAATGAAATTCACAGGAAACAAAACACAAAATAAAAGTAAAATACAATCTACAGTTCATTGCAGACGTCTACAACAAAGACGTATTATAAACTATTGACATGTACTGTAGACAGAAGGAGCAGTGTCGGAGAAACACTTCTCTCTCCGACAGGTTTTCACCGGGGGGTGGTCTCTCGCCGCACCGGGCTGCTCCTCCTCCGCTGATCGATACTCGGAGAGGCCGGCGGCCATGAGGAGCTGCAGGGGAGGAGACTGGGTTTTGAGATGCCTTTTGCAACTCGGCAGTATCCTGTAAACTGAACTTGTCTGGGAAAAGCGATTGCGTCAAGTACTGTAAAGAACTCATGAGGTTCGGGAGGCGTCATCATATAAAATCAAGTGATAAATCGAATTTACCCCCGGAAAGACCCCTGTTGTGCAGAGATCTCAGATCACATAAGACAGGTGATAACTGTGTCTCCTGTGAACGCAGCCCTGAAACCTTATAGCATTTATTTAGGGCGTGTCCTGTTGTGAAACACTTTCTGGACTGATCTGCAAATTCATCTAAGGAAGAGGCCGATGTCTGAAATAGTTGCACCCCGACACAACAGCCCCGACCGCTCTGACCTGCCCGTCCAGCGCTCGTTATCTGTCCGCTGCCGTGTGCGGTGGCCGTTCAATGGCGAGAGACACTGAACACGAGCAGCCGGTGTCTTTTCACATGACTTTGAAAGAAAGAGACGTTATTTTAACCTTGAATCCCGTTGGAAATCTCACGGAGATATCTTGTGTGCTGGATGTCCCTGTTTCCACCCGCGGGGGGTGGGAGGGTCTGGGAGGAGCGGTTTGAAACAGGTGTGAAGGAGGATTCTCAGGCGCCACGGACAGAGAGCTGGAAGACCTTGTCTGTGTTCAGCGGCTCTGGTCCTGGGCTTGGGGTTCACTGTCGTGTGTACCCAGTAATGTACTGGTACTGGTGCTGGTACAGAGGGACTCTTACTGACAGAGAGTCCTCCATTGTTACAGTGTACAACACAAGAGTGCACAGTGCATCAAGACAGTGCACAACCACACAGTGGACAATGCACAAACACAGTGGACAATATACAATCACACAGTGGACAATATACAATCACACAGTGAACAATGCACAATCACACAGTGGACAATGTACAATCACAATCACACAGTAAACAATGTACAAACACAGTGGGCAATGCACAATCACACAGTGAACAATGCACAATCACACAGTGGACAATATACAATCACACAGTGAACAATGCACAATCACACAGTGGACAATATACAATCACACAGTGGACAATGCACAATCACACAGTGAACAATGCGCAATCACACAGTGAACAATGCACAATCACACAGTGGACAATATACAATCACACAGTGAACAATGCACAATCACACAGTGAACAATGCACAATCACACAGTGGACAATGTACAATCACACAGTGAACAATGCACAATCACACAGTGAACAATGCACAATCACACAGTGAACAATGCACAATCACACAGTGGACAATATACAATCACACAGTGGACAATGCACAATCACACAGTGAACAATGCACAATCACACAGTGAACAATGTACAATCACACAGTGAACAATGCACAATCACACAGTGGACAATGTACAATCACACAGTGAACAATGCACAATCACACAGTGGACAATGTACAAACACAGTGGGCAATGCACAAACACACAGTGGACAATGTACAAACACAGTGGACAATATACAACCACACAGTAAACAATGCACAACCACAGTGGACAATGTACAAACACACAGTAAACAACGTACAAACACAGTGGACAATGTACAATCACACAGTAGACAATGTACAAACACAGTGGACAATGTACAAACACAGTGGACAATGTACAATCACACAGCCAGAGGAATTCACAATTGTTAAAAACTAAAAAGGATGCTTTTGACATATTCCCCTCTGAGGTCTTGCCTCAATGCGTGTTCGCTGTCACATGAAAAACAGTTGGGAGAAGAAATACTGGGAGAAGCCAAGGGGGGCGAATCCACGCACCCGTGGACGACAGAGTCCAGGATCGACCCCGCGAGTCTTCAAATCGCGCCAGGAGATCTTGCAGAGCGAAGAGAGGGGGTGGCCTGCCGCCCCCGCAGCTGCCGGTTTGTGGGGTGCGCCTCTCTCCGGGGTGTTACGGTAAGGAGGGCGGGGAGGGGGCGTGCCTCCGCGCAGCTCTTCCGTGTTCGCTGCGGGTCCTGCGTAGCTCAGTTTCCCGAGACGGCAGAGTTCGGCACCCCTGCGGCGGTCTCACCCCACCCAGGAACTAAACTAAACTAAACTGAACTGAACCGAACCGAACCGAACTGAACTACCCGCGGTCCGAGAAGAGAGGGGGCACAACGCGCGCCTGTTTCCAGGTAGGCGAGTGCGTGTGCGTGGATTTGAAAGTGGAAAGGAGAAACTCGACTTATTCCACTCCACGGGTGGGGACGGCAGCTCGCTCGCTGTGTCTCCGGACGCCAGCGGGGTGAGGCTGCGGCCGGGTCGCTCTGCGCTGCGGTTCGGGCCCGGGTTCCTCTGGTCCGGTACCACTGGCTGGGCGTGAGGCCGGACCTTGCGAGGCTGTGGACAGTGGAGTGAGAGGGCCTGACACGGGTGGACTCTGCTCGCGCGTGGATTCACACTCCTCCAGCCCCGAGTTGGGTGTCCAGTCCGCTGGTCAGTACAGATCCCAGGACACTGTCAGTAAGAGTAGGGGTGTCCAGTCCGCTGGTCAGTACAGATCCCAGGACACTGTCAGTAAGAGTAGGGGTGTCCAGTCCGCTGGTCAGTACAGATCCCAAGACACCGTCAGTAAGAGTAGGGGTGTCCAGTCCGCTGGTCAGTACAGATCCCAGGACACTGTCAGTAAGAGTAGGGGTGTCCAGTCCGCTGGTCAGTCCAGATCCCGGGACACCGTCAGTAAGAGTAGGGGTGTCCAGTCCGCTGGTCAGTACAGATCCCAGGACACCGTCAGTAAGAGTAGGGGTGTCCAGTCCGCTGGTCAGTACGGATCCCAGGACACCGTCAGTAAGAGTAGGGGTGTCCAGTCTCCTGGTCAGTACAGATCCCAGGACACTGTCAGTAAGAGTAGGGGTGTCCAGTCCGCTGGTCAGTACAGATCCCAGGACACCGTCAGTAAGAGTAGGGGTGTCCAGTCCACTGGTCAGTACAGATCCCAGGACACTGTCAGTAAGAGTAGGGGTGTCCTGACTGCTGGTCAGTACAGATCCCAGGACACTGTCATTAAGAGTAGGGGTGTCCTGACTGCCGGTCAGTACAGATCCCAGGACACTGTCAGTAAGAGTAGGGGTGTCCTGACTGCTGGTCAGTACAGACCCCAGGACACTCTCTGGGTCTCTGGGTCTCTGGGTCTCTGTCTGCCAATTACATCGTTGCTTCCACTTTTGATGACATCATCGGGGACCAGTGAGTACCCCGATGACATCACTCTGGCCCTCGTGTTTTCACTGTCCGGTGCGAGACACCCTGCTGGGGGGCTGGTTCTCAGGAGCCCCTGCTGGCACCCTGCGGTGTGGCTCCCAGTCCTGGGGACTGGGTTGCACTGGTCCAGCCAGGGCTTCAGTGGGGTGGAGACGGTCTCTCATGTGTGCAGTGGTCTGTGTGGCCACCCATGTTGACACAGTGTGTAGGTGGGAGGGTGTGTGTAGTTTGTTTGTAGTGTGTGTGTGTGTCTGCTGTGTCTGGGGCGTTGCCGGGGAGGTTTCTAGGTAACTGAGTCCCGGGCCGTTGCCGCGGTGACGGACGCCACTCCCAGGGTCTGGAATTCTGGTCTGACGGCTCTGAACCCTGTCCCTGTCCCTGTCCCTGTCCCTGTCCCTGTCCCTGTCCCTGTCCCTGTCCCTCTCTCGCTCTCCCAGAGTGCTGTCTGTGAAGAGCCAGTATAGACACACTCTACACTAATCCTGTCTCACTCGAACCCTGTCCCTGTCTCTCTCTCTCTCCCAGAGTGCTGTCTGTGAAGAGCCAGTATAGACACACTCTACACTAATCCTGTCTCACTCGAACCCTGTCCCTGTCTCTCTCTCTCTCCCAGAGTGCTGTCTGTGAAGAGCCAGTATAGACACACTCTACACTAATCCTGTCTCACTCGAACCCCGTCTCTCTCTCTCTCCCAGAGTGCTGTCTGTGAAGAGTCAGTATAGACACACTCTACACTAATCCTGTCTCACTCGAACCCTGTCCCTGTCTCTCTCTCTCTCCCAGAGTGCTGTCTGTGAAGAGCCAGTATAGACACACTCTACACTAATCCTGTCTCACTCGAACCCTGTCCCTGTCCCTCCCAGAGTGATGTCTGTGAAGAGCCAGTATAGACACACTCTACACTAATCCTGTCTCACTCGAACCCTGTCCCTGTCTCTCTTTCTCTCTCCCAGAGTGCTGTCTGTGAAGAGCCAGTATAGACACACTCTACACTAATCCTGTCTCACTCGAACCCTGTCCCTGTCTCTCTCTCTCTCCCAGAGTGCTGTCTGTGAAGAGCCAGTATAGACACACTCTACACTAATCCTGTCTCACTCGAACCCTGTCCCTGTCTCTCTCTCTCTCCCAGAGTGCTGTCTGTGAAGAGCCAGTATAGACACACTCTACACTAATCCTGTCTCACTCGAACCCTGTCCCTGTCTCTCTCTCTCTCCCAGAGTGCTGTCTGTGAAGAGCCAGTATAGACACACTCTACACTAATCCTGTCTCACTCGAACCCCGTCTCTCTCTCTCTCCCAGAGTGCTGTCTGTGAAGAGCCAGTATAGACACACTCTACACTAATCCTGTCTCACTCGAACCCTGTCCCTGTCTCTCTCTCTCTCTCCCAGAGTGCTGTCTGTGAAGAGCCAGTATAGACACACTCTACACTAATCCTGTCTCACTCGAACCCTGTCCCTGTCTCTCTCTCTCCCAGAGTGCTGTCTGTGAAGAGCCAGTATAGACACACTCTACACTAATCCTGTCTCACTCGAACCCTGTCCCTGTCTCTCTCTCTCTCCCAGAGTGCTGTCTGTGAAGAGCCAGTATAGACACACTCTACACTAATCCTGTCTCACTCGAACCCTGTCCCTGTCTCTCTCTCTCTCTCCCAGAGTGCTGTCTGTGAAGAGCCAGTATAGACACACTCTACACTAATCCTGTCTCACTCGAACCCTGTCCCTGTCTCTCTTTCTCTCTCCCAGAGTGCTGTCTGTGAAGAGCCAGTATAGACACACTCTACACTAATCCTGTCTCACTCGAACCCTGTCCCTGTCCCTCTCTCTCTCCCAGAGTGCTGTCTGTGAAGAGCCAGTATAGACACACTCTACACTAATCCTGTCTCACTCGAACCCTGTCTCTCTCTCTCCCAGAGTGCTGTCTGTGAAGAGCCAGTATAGACACACTCTACACTAATCCTGTCTCACTCGAACCCTGTCCCTGTCTCTCTCTCTCTCCCAGAGTGTTGTCTGTGAAGAGCCAGTATAGACACACTCTACACTAATCCTGTCTCACTCGAACCCTGTCCCTGTCCCTGTCCCTCCCAGAGTGATGTCTGTGAAGAGCCAGTATAGACACACTCTACACTAATCCTGTCTCACTCAAACCCTGTCCCTGTCTCTCTCTCTCTCTCCCAGAGTGCTGTCTGTGAAGAGCCAGTATAGACACACTCTACACTAATCCTGTCTCACTCGAACCCTGTCCCTGTCTCTCTTTCTCTCTCCCAGAGTGCTGTCTGTGAAGAGCCAGTATAGACACACTCTACACTAATCCTGTCTCACTCGAACCCTGTCCCTGTCTCTCTCTCTCTCCCAGAGTGCTGTCTGTGAAGAGCCAGTATAGACACACTCTACACTAATCCTGTCTCACTCGAACCCTGTCCCTGTCTCTCTCTCTCTCCCAGAGTGCTGTCTGTGAAGAGCCAGTATAGACACACTCTACACTAATCCTGTCTCACTCGAACCCTGTCCCTGTCCCTCCCAGAGTGCTGTCTGTGAAGAGCCAGTATAGACACACTCTACACTAATCCTGTCTCACTCGAACCCTGTCCCTGTCTCTCTCTCTCTCCCAGAGTGCTGTCTGTGAAGAGCCAGTATAGACACACTCTACACTAATCCTGTCTCACTCGAACCCTGTCCCTGTCCCTGTCCCTCCCAGAGTGATGTCTGTGAAGAGCCAGTATAGACACACTCTACACTAATCCTGTCTCACTCGAACCCTGTCCCTGTCTCTCTCTCTCTCCCAGAGTGCTGTCTGTGAAGAGCCAGTATAGACACACTCTACACTAATCCTGTCTCACTCGAACCCTGTCCCTGTCTCTCTCTCTCTCCCAGAGTGCTGTCTGTGAAGAGCCAGTATAGACACACTCTACACTAATCCTGTCTCACTCGAACCCTGTCTCTCTCTCTCTCCCAGAGTGCTGTCTGTGAAGAGCCAGTATAGACACACTCTACACTAATCCTGTCTCACTCGAACCCTGTCCCTGTCTCTCTCTCTCTCCCAGAGTGCTGTCTGTGAAGAGCCAGTATAGACACACTCTACACTAATCCTGTCTCACTCGAACCCTGTCCCTGTCTCTCTCTCTCTCCCAGAGTGATGTCTGTGAAGAGCCAGTATAGACACACTCTACACTAATCCTGTCTCACTCGAACCCCGTCTCTCTCTCTCTCCCAGAGTGCTGTCTGTGAAGAGCCAGTATAGACACACTCTACACTAATCCTGTCTCACTCGAACCCTGTCCCTGTCTCTCTCTCTCTCCCAGAGTGCTGTCTGTGAAGAGCCAGTATAGACACACTCTACACTAATCCTGTCTCACTCGAACCCTGTCCCTGTCTCTCTCTCTCTCCCAGAGTGCTGTCTGTGAAGAGCCAGTATAGACACACTCTACACTAATCCTGTCTCACTCGAACCCTGTCCCTGTCTCTCTCTCTCTCCCAGAGTGCTGTCTGTGAAGAGCCAGTATAGACACACTCTACACTAATCCTGTCTCACTCGAACCCTGTCCCTGTCTCTCTCTCTCTCCCAGAGTGCTGTCTGTGAAGAGCCAGTATAGACACACTCTACACTAATCCTGTCTCACTCGAACCCCGTCTCTCTCTCTCTCCCAGAGTGCTGTCTGTGAAGAGTCAGTATAGACACACTCTACACTAATCCTGTCTCACTCGAACCCTGTCCCTGTCTCTCTCTCTCTCCCAGAGTGCTGTCTGTGAAGAGCCAGTATAGACACACTCTACACTAATCCTGTCTCACTCGAACCCTGTCCCTGTCTCTCTTTCTCTCTCCCAGAGTGCTGTCTGTGAAGAGCCAGTATAGACACACTCTACACTAATCCTGTCTCACTCGAACCCTGTCCCTGTCCCTGTCTCTCCCAGAGTGCTGTCTGTGAAGAGCCAGTATAGACACACTCTACACTAATCCTGTCTCACTCGAACCCTGTCCCTGTCCCTGTCTCTCTCCCAGAGTGCTGTCTGTGAAGAGCCAGTATAGACACACTCTACACTAATCCTGTCTCACTCGAACCCTGACCCTGTCTCTCTCTCTCTCCCAGAGTGCTGTCTGTGAAGAGCCAGTATAGACACACTCTACACTAATCCTGTCTCACTCGAACCCTGTCCCTGTCTCTCCCAGAGTGCTGTCTGTGAAGAGCCAGTATAGACACACTCTACACTAATCCTGTCTCACTCGAACCCTGTCCCTGTCCCTCCCAGAGTGATGTCTGTGAAGAGCCAGTATAGACACACTCTACACTAATCCTGTCTCACTCGAACCCTGTCCCTGTCTCTCTCTCTCCCAGAGTGCTGTCTGTGAAGAGCCAGTATAGACACACTCTACACTAATCCTGTCTCACTCGAACCCTGTCCCTGTCTCTCTCTCTCTCCCAGAGTGCTGTCTGTGAAGAGCCAGTATAGACACACTCTACACTAATCCTGTCTCACTCGAACCCTGTCCCTGTCTCTCTCTCTCTCCCAGAGTGCTGTCTGTGAAGAGTCAGTATAGACACACTCTACACTAATCCTGTCTCACTCGAACCCTGTCTCTCTCTCTCTCCCAGAGTGCTGTCTGTGAAGAGCCAGTATAGACACACTCTACACTAATCCTGTCTCACTCGAACCCTGTCCCTGTCTCTCTCTCTCTCCCAGAGTGCTGTCTGTGAAGAGCCAGTATAGACACACTCTACACTAATCCTGTCTCACTCGAACCCTGTCCCTGTCTCTCTCTCTCTCCCAGAGTGCTGTCTGTGAAGAGTCAGTATAGACACACTCTACACTAATCCTGTCTCACTCGAACCCTGTCTCTCTCTCTCTCCCAGAGTGCTGTCTGTGAAGAGCCAGTATAGACACACTCTACACTAATCCTGTCTCACTCGAACCCTGTCCCTGTCTCTCTCTCTCTCCCAGAGTGCTGTCTGTGAAGAGCCAGTATAGACACACTCTACACTAATCCTGTCTCACTCGAACCCTGTCCCTGTCTCTCTCTCTCTCTCCCAGAGTGCTGTCTGTGAAGAGCCAGTATAGACACACTCTACACTAATCCTGTCTCACTCGAACCCTGTCCCTGTCTCTCTCTCTCTCCCAGAGTGCTGTCTGTGAAGAGCCAGTATAGACACACTCTACACTAATCCTGTCTCACTCGAACCCTGTCCCTGTCTCTCTCTCTCTCTCAGAGTGCTGTCTGTGAAGAGCCAGTATAGACACACTCTACACTAATCCTGTCTCACTCGAACCCTGTCCCTGTCTCTCTCTCTCTCCCAGAGTGATGTCTGTGAAGAGCCAGTATAGACACACTCTACACTAATCCTATCTCACTCGAACCCTGTCCCTGTCCCTCTCTCTCTCTCCCAGAGTGCTGTCTGTGAAGAGCCAGTATAGACACACTCTACACTAATCCTGTCTCACTCGAACCCTGTCCCTGTCTCTCTCTCTCTCCCAGAGTGCTGTCTGTGAAGAGCCAGTATAGACACACTCTACACTAATCCTGTCTCACTCGAACCCTGTCCCTGTCTCTCTCTCTCTCCCAGAGTGATGTCTGTGAAGAGCCAGTATAGACACACTCTACACTAATCCTATCTCACTCGAACCCTGTCCCTGTCCCTCTCTCTCTCCCAGAGTGCTGTCTGTGAAGAGCCAGTATAGACACACTCTACACTAATCCTGTCTCACTCGAACCCTGTCCCTGTCCCTGTCCCTCCCAGAGTGCTGTCTGTGAAGAGCCAGTATAGACACACTCTACACTAATCCTGTCTCACTCGAACCCTGTCCCTGTCCCTCCCAGAGTGATGTCTGTGAAGAGCCAGTATAGACACACTCTACACTAATCCTGTCTCACTCGAACCCTGTCCCTGTCTCTCTCTCTCTCTCCCAGAGTGCTGTCTGTGAAGAGCCAGTATAGACACACTCTACACTAATCCTGTCTCACTCGAACCCTGTCCCTGTCTCTCTCTCTCTCCCAGAGTGCTGTCTGTGAAGAGCCAGTATAGACACACTCTACACTAATCCTGTCTCACTCGAACCCTGTCCCTGTCCCTCCCAGAGTGATGTCTGTGAAGAGCCAGTATAGACACACTCTACACTAATCCTGTCTCACTCGAACCCTGTCCCTGTCCCTCCCAGAGTGATGTCTGTGAAGAAAGCCAGGATGGACGCTCAGGACACTGGAAGTGACTCCATCATCCGGATCCCCCCTCACCACTACATCCACGTGCTGGACCAGAACAGCAACATCGCCCGAGTCGAGACCGGGCCCAAGACCTACATCCGGCAGGACAATGAGAGGTCAGGGGGCTTTTCCTCCGGGAATATCGGGATTGGGACAGCGTGACCCCAGAACACACAATACTGAATTTCACCTTCACCCCAAAACACACAATACTGCCCCCCTGAATTGTACCCCAAAATACACAATCCTGCCCCCCTGAATTTCATCCCTACCCCACAATACACAATACTGTCCCCCTGAATTTCACCCCCACCCCAAAATACACAAACTGCCCCCCTGAATTTCATCCCTACCCCACAATACCCAATACTGTCCCCCTGAATTTCACACTGACCCCAAAATACACAATCCTGCCCCCTAAATTTCATCCCTACCCCACAATACCCAATACTGTCCCCCTGAATTTCACCCCCACCCCAAAATACACAAACTGCCCCCCTGAATTTCATCCCTACCCCACAATACACAATCCTGTCCCCCTGAATTTCACCCCCACCCCAAAATACACAAACTGCCCCCCTGAAATTCACACTGACCCCAAAATACACAATACTGCCCCCCTGAATTTCACCCCAAAATACACAATACTGCCCCCCTGAAAATCTGTACGGACCTGTCTTTCTCCCTCTCTCTCAGTGTGTCTGTATGAACCTGTCTCTCTCTCTCAGTGTGTCTGTATGAACCTGTCTCTCTCTCTCAGTGTCTGTATGAACCCGTCTCTCTCTCTCAGTGTGTCTGTATGAACCCGTCTCTCTCTCAGTGTGTCTGTATGAACCTGTCTCTCTCTCTCAGTGTCTGTATGAACCTGTCTCTCTCTCTCAGTATTGTTGTGGGAAATCCTTCATCCAAGGAGCAGGACACAGTCTTTGTGGATTCAGTTGTTTTATTGAGCTCAGTGCGCGTTGGGTCTGCGCCGCAGGACAGACAAACCTCAAGGGTGTCCAGCTCTCGTATACAGTGTGATCTCAGGAGGATGTTTTGTTTCACTGCTTCATGGGTATTCGTCTTGCCCTCTGATGTGTAGCATGAGATGACCGGTTGGTCCTGTCTCAAGTCCTGTCCTTTGATGTGTAGCTGTAATTGTTGGAGCTGCTTAAGAGATGTTAAAACAGCCGACATTACACAATGCGCCTGAACCAACGCTGTAGTGTTGAATACAGATCAATTATATATATATATCTTCCATCAATAATATATATATATAAGTGTTTTTCTACTTCAGTATGAACCTGTCTCTCTGTCTCAGTGTGTCTGTACGGACCCGTCTCTCTGTCTCAGTGTGTCTGTACGGACCCGTCTCTCTCTCTCTCTCAGTGTGTCTGTACGGACCCGTCTCTCTCTCTCTCAGTGTGTCTGTACGGATCTGTCTCTCTCTGTCTCAGTGTGTCTGTACGGATCTGTCTCTCTCTGTCTCAGTGTGCCTGTACGGACCCGTCTCTCTCTGTCTCAGTGTGCCTGTACGGACCCGTCTCTCTCTCTGTCTCAGTGTGCCTGTACGGACCCGTCTCTCTCTCTCTAAGTGTGTCTGTACGGACCCGTCTCTCTCTCTCTCAGTGTGTCTGTACGGACCCGTCTCTCTCTCTCTCAGTGTGCCTGTACGGACCCGTCTCTCTCTGTCTCAGTGTGTCTGTACGGACCCATCTCTCTCTCTCTCAGTGTGCCTGTACGGACCCGTCTCTCTCTGTCTCAGTGTGCCTGTACGGACCCGTCTCTCTCTCTGTCTCAGTGTGCCTGTACGGACCCGTCTCTCTCTCTCTAAGTGTGCCTGTACGGACCCGTCTCTCTGTCTCAGTGTGTCTGTACGGACCCGTCTCTCTCTCTGTCTCAGTGTGTCTGTACGGACCCGTCTCTCTCTCTCTCAGTGTGTCTGTACGGACCCGTCTCTCTCTGTCTCAGTGTGTCTGTACGGACCCGTCTCTCTCTCTCTCTCAGTGTGTCTGTACGGACCCGTCTCTCTCTCTGTCTCAGTGTGTCTGTACGGACCCGTCTCTCTCTCTCTCAGTGTGTCTGTACGGACCCGTCTCTCTCTCTCAGTGTGTCTGTACGGACCCGTCTCTCTCTCTCTCAGTGTGTCTGTACGGACCCGTCTCTCTCTCTGTCTCAGTGTGTCTGTACGGACCCGTCTCTCTCTCTGTCTCAGTGTGTCTGTACGGACCCGTCTCTCTCTGTCTCAGTGTGTCTGTACGGATCTGTCTCTCTCTCTCTCAGTGTGTCTGTACGGACCCGTCTCTCTCTCTCTCAGTGTGTCTGTACGGACCCGTCTCTCTCTCTCTCAGTGTGTCTGTACGGACCCGTCTCTCTCTCTCTCAGTGTGTCTGTACGGACCCGTCTCTCTCTGTCTCAGTGTGCCTGTACGGACCCGTCTCTCTCTGTCTCAGTGTGTCTGTACGGATCTGTCTCTCTCTGTCTCAGTGTGCCTGTACGGACCCGTCTCTCTCTGTCTCAGTGTGCCTGTACGGACCCGTCTCTCTCTGTCTCAGTGTGCCTGTACGGACCCGTCTCTCTCTGTCTCAGTGTGTCTGTACGGACCCGTCTCTCTCTCTCTAAGTGTGCCTGTACGGACCCGTCTCTCTCTGTCTCAGTGTGTCTGTACGGACCCGTCTCTCTCTCTGTCTCAGTGTGTCTGTACGGACCCGTCTCTCTCTGTCTCAGTGTGTCTGTACGGACCCGTCTCTCTCTCTCTAAGTGTGCCTGTACGGACCCGTCTCTCTCTGTCTCAGTGTGTCTGTACGGACCCGTCTCTCTCTCTCTCAGTGTGTCTGTACGGACCCGTCTCTCTCTGTCTCAGTGTGTCTGTACGGATCTGTCTCTCTCTGTCTCAGTGTGTCTGTACGGATCTGTCTCTCTCTGTCTCAGTGTGTCTGTACGGATCTGTCTCTCTCTGTCTCAGTGTGTCTGTACGGACCCGTCTCTCTCTGTCTCAGTGTGTCTGTACGGACCCGTCTCTCTCTCTCTCTCAGTGTGCCTGTACGGACCCGTCTCTCTCTCTGTCTCAGTGTGTCTGTACGGACCCGTCTCTCTCTCTCTCTCAGTGTGCCTGTACGGACCCGTCTCTCTCTCTCTCAGTGTGCCTGTACGGATCTGTCTCTCTCTCTCTCAGTGTGTCTGTACGGACCCGTCTCTCTCTCTCTCTCAGTGTGTCTGTACGGACCCGTCTCTCTCTGTCTCAGTGTGCCTGTACGGACCCGTCTCTCTCTCTCTCAGTGTGTCTGTACGGACCCGTCTCTCTCTGTCTCAGTGTGTCTGTACGGATCTGTCTCTCTCTCTCTCAGTGTGTCTGTACGGACCCGTCTCTCTCTCTAAGTGTGCCTGTACGGACCCGTCTCTCTCTCTGTCTCAGTGTGCCTGTACGGACCCGTCTCTCTCTCTGTCTCAGTGTGCCTGTACGGACCCGTCTCTCTCTCTGTCTCAGTGTGTCTGTACGGACCCGTCTCTCTCTGTCTCAGTGTGTCTGTACGGACCCGTCTCTCTCTCTGTCTCAGTGTGTCTGTACGGACCCGTCTCTCTCTCTCTCAGTGTGTCTGTACGGACCCGTCTCTCTCTCTCTCAGTGTGTCTGTACGGACCCGTCTCTCTCTCTCTCAGTGTGTCTGTACGGACCCGTCTCTCTCTCTGTCTCAGTGTGTCTGTACGGACCCGTCTCTCTCTCTGTCTCAGTGTGTCTGTACGGACCCGTCTCTCTCTCTCTCTCAGTGTGCCTGTACGGACCCGTCTCTCTCTCTCTCAGTGTGTCTGTACGGACCCGTCTCTCTCTCTCTCAGTGTGTCTGTACGGATCTGTCTCTCTCTGTCTCAGTGTGTCTGTACGGATCTGTCTCTCTCTGTCTCAGTGTGTCTGTACGGACCCGTCTCTCTCTCTAAGTGTGCCTGTACGGACCCGTCTCTCTCTCTCTCAGTGTGTCTGTACGGACCCGTCTCTCTCTCTCTCAGTGTGTCTGTACGGACCCGTCTCTCTCTCTCTCAGTGTGTCTGTACGGACCCGTCTCTCTCTGTCTCAGTGTGTCTGTACGGATCTGTCTCTCTCTGTCTCAGTGTGTCTGTACGGACCCGTCTCTCTCTCTAAGTGTGCCTGTACGGACCCGTCTCTCTCTCTGTCTCAGTGTGCCTGTACGGACCCGTCTCTCTCTCTGTCTCAGTGTGCCTGTACGGACCCGTCTCTCTCTCTGTCTCAGTGTGTCTGTACGGACCCGTCTCTCTGTCTCAGTGTGTCTGTACGGACCCGTCTCTCTCTCTCTCAGTGTGTCTGTACGGACCCGTCTCTCTCTCTCTCAGTGTGTCTGTACGGACCCGTCTCTCTCTCTGTCTCAGTGTGTCTGTACGGACCCGTCTCTCTCTCTGTCTCAGTGTGTCTGTACGGACCCGTCTCTCTCTCTGTCTCAGTGTGTCTGTACGGACCCGTCTCTCTCTCTGTCTCAGTGTGTCTGTACGGACCCGTCTCTCTCTCTCTCTCAGTGTGCCTGTACGGACCCGTCTCTCTCTCTCTCAGTGTGCCTGTACGGACCCGTCTCTCTCTCTCAGGGTTCTGTTCGCCCCGGTCCGCATGATCGTGGTCCCGCCCCGCCACTACTGTGTCATCCTGAACCCCGTCGCCCGCGACGACGACGACGACGTGCTGTTCGACCCGCCGGGCCAGGCCAAGCTGCGCCATGCGGACCTGGAGATCCGGCTGAGCCAGGAGCCCTTCCCTCTGTATCCCGGAGAGGAGCTGGAGCAGGTGTGTCCGTACGGACCTGTCGCTCTCTCTGTGTGTCTGTATGAACCCCTCTCTCTCTCAGTGCAGTGTTAATGTACTGGAGTGTCCAGTCAGTGTGTCTGTATTAACCCCTCTCTCTCTCAGTGCAGTGTTAATGTACTGGAGTGTCCAGTCAGTGTGTGTGTATTAACCCCTCTCTCTCTCAGTACAGTGTCAGTGTCCTGGAGTGTCCAGTCAGTGTGTGTGTATTAACCCCTCTCTCTCTCTCAGTGCTGTGTTAATGTACTGGAGTGTCCAGTCAGTTTGTGTGTATTAACCCCTCTCTCTCTCAGTGCAGTGTTAATGTACTGGAGTGTCCAGTCAGTGTGTGTGTATTAACCCCTCTCTCTCTCAGTGCAGTGTTAATGTACTGGAGTGTCCAGTCAGTGTGTCTGTATTAACCCCTCTCTCTCTCAGTGCAGTGTTAATGTACTAGAGTGTCCAGTCAGTGTGTGTGTGTATTAACCCCCCTCTCTCTCAGTGCAGTGTTAATGTACTGGAGTGTCCAGTCAGTGTGTGTGTATTAACCCCTCTCTCTCTCAGTGCAGTGTTAATGTACTGGAGTGTCCAGTCAGTCTGTGTGTGTATTAACCCCTCTCTCTCTCTCTCAGTGCAGTGTTCATGTACTGGAGTGTCCAGTCAGTGTGTGTGTATTAACCCCTCTCTCTCTCAGTGCAGTGTTAATGTACTGGAGTGTCCAGTCAGTGTGTCTGTATGAACCCCTCTCTCTCTCAGTGCAGTGTTAATGTACTGGAGTGTCCAGTCAGTGTGTGTGTGTATGAACCCCTCTCTCTCTCAGTGCAGTGTTAATGTACTGGAGTGTCCAGTCAGTGTGTCTGTATGAACCCCTCTCTCTCTCAGTGCAGTGTTAATGTACTGGAGTGTCCAGTCAGTGTGTCTGTATTAACCCCTCTCTCTCTCAGTGCAGTGTTAATGTACTGGAGTGTCCAGTCAGTGTGTCTGTATTAACCCCTCTCTCTCTCAGTGCAGTGTTAATGTACTGGAGTGTCCAGTCAGTGTGTCTGTATGAACCCCTCTCTCTCTCAGTGCAGTGTTAATGTACTGGAGTGTCCAGTCAGTCTGTGTGTGTATTAACCCCTCTCTCTCTCTCTCAGTGCAGTGTTCATGTACTGGAGTGTCCAGTCAGTGTGTGTGTATTAACCCCTCTCTCTCTCAGTGCAGTGTTAATGTACTGGAGTGTCCAGTCAGTGTGTCTGTATGAACCCCTCTCTCTCTCAGTGCAGTGTTAATGTACTGGAGTGTCCAGTCAGTGTGTGTGTGTATGAACCCCTCTCTCTCTCAGTGCAGTGTTAATGTACTGGAGTGTCCAGTCAGTGTGTCTGTATGAACCCCTCTCTCTCTCAGTGCAGTGTTAATGTACTGGAGTGTCCAGTCAGTGTGTCTGTATTAACCCCTCTCTCTCTCAGTGCAGTGTTAATGTACTGTAGTGTCCAGTCAGTGTGTGTGTGTATTAACCCCCCTCTCTCTCAGTGCAGTGTTAATGTACTGGAGTGTCCAGTCAGTGTGTGTGTATTAACCCCTCTCTCTCTCAGTGCAGTTTTAATGTACTGGAGTGTCCAGTCAGTGTGTGTGTGTATTAACCCCTCTCTCTCTCTCTCTCAGTGCAGTGTTCATGTACTGGAGTGTCCAGTCAGTGTGTGTGTGTATTAACCCCTCTCTCTCTCAGTACAGTGTTAATGTACTGGAGTGTCCAGTCAGTGTGTCTGTATGAACCCCTCTCTCTCTCAGTGCAGTGTTAATGTACTGGAGTGTCCAGTCAGTGTGTCTGTATTAACCCCTCTCTCTCTCAGTGCAGTGTTAATGTACTGGAGTGTCCAGTCAGTGTGTCTGTATGAACCCCCCTCTCTCTCAGTGCAGTGTTAATGTACTGGAGTGTCCAGTCAGTGTGTCTGTATGAACCCCTCTCTCTCTCAGTGCAGTGTTAATGTACTGGAGTGTCCAGTCAGTGTGTCTGTATTAACCCCCCTCTCTCTCAGTGCAGTGTTAATGTACTGGAGTGTCCAGTCAGTGTGTGTGTATGAACCCCTCTCTCTCTCAGTGTGTGCTAACCTGTCTCTCTCTCTCAGGATGTGACTGCTCTCCAGATTGTGCTCCCGGACTCTGCTCTGCGTCTGCAGGCTCTGCTGGACTTCGAGGATGTGGGAGGAGTGAAGAGGATTGCAGGAGATGAGTGGCTGTTTGAAGGGCCCGGTCAGTGTGTGTTGTGTGTTGTGTGTGAGGGAAGATGTGTGTGGAGCTGCCAGGGTTGGGTTTGTTGTGTGACAGTTGTCTTGTTGTGTGGTGTTGTATGATGATTGTGTTGTTGTCGTCTGAGCTCAGTGAAGCCTTCCAGTGTGCTTTGATTTCAGTGAGACCTGCAGGTTGTGTTGTGTGACGGTTGTGTTGTTGTCCTGTGAGCTCAATGAGCGCTGCAGGTTGTGTTGTGTGACGGTTGTGTTGTTGTCCTGTGAGCTCAATGAGCGCTGCAGGTTGTGTTGTGTGACGGTTGTGTTGTTGTTGTCCTGTGAGCTCAATGAGCGCTGCAGGTTGTGTTGTGTGACGGTTGTGTTGTTGTTGTCCTGTGAGGTCAATGAGCGCTGCAGGTTGTGTTGTGTGACGGTTGTGTTGTTGTCGTCCTGTGAGCTCAATGAGCGCTGCAGGTTGTGTTGTGTGACGGTTGTGTTGTTGTTGTCCTGTGAGCTCAATGAGCGCTGCAGGTTGTGTTGTGTGACGGTTGTGTTGTTGTTGTCCTGTGAGCTCAATGAGCGCTGCAGGTTGTGTTGTGTGACGGTTGTGTTGTTGTTGTTCTGTGTCTCAGTGAAAGCTGCAGGTTGTGTTGTGTGACGGTTGTGTTGTTGTCATCCTGTGAGCTCAATGAGCGCTGCAGGTTGTGTTGTGTGACGGTTGTGTTGTTGTTGTCCTGTGAGCTCAATGAGCGCTGCAGGTTGTGTTGTGTGACGGTTGTGTTGTTGTCGTCCTGTGAGCTCAATGAGCGCTGCAGGTTGTGTTGTGTGACGGTTGTGTTGTTGTCGTCCTGTGAGCTCAATGAGCGCTGCAGGTTGTGTTGTGTGACGGTTGTGTTGTTGTCGTCCTGTGAGCTCAATGAGCGCTGCAGGTTGTGTTGTGTGACGGTTGTGTTGTTGTCGTCCTGTGAGCTCAATGAGCGCTGCAGGTTGTGTTGTGTGACGGTTGTGTTGTTGTCGTCCTGTGAGCTCAATGAGCGCTGCAGGTTGTGTTGTGTGACGGTTGTGTTGTTGTCGTCCTGTGAGCTCAATGAGCGCTGCAGGTTGTGTTGTGTGACGGTTGTGTTGTTGTCGTCCTGTGAGCTCAATGAGCGCTGCAGGTTGTGTTGTGTGACGGTTGTGTTGTTGTTGTTCTGTGAGCTCAATGAGCGCTGCAGGTTGTGTTGTGTGACGGTTGTGTTGTTGTTGTTCTGTGTCTCAGTGAAAGCTGCAGGTTGTGTTGTGTGACGGTTGTGTTGTTGTTCTGTGTCTCAGTGAAAGCTGCAGGTTGTGTTGTTGTTGTCCTGTGAGCTCAATGAGCGCTGCAGGTTGTGTTGTGTGACGGTTGTGTTGTTGTTGTTCTGTGTCTCAGTGAAAGCTGCAGGTTGTGTTGTGTGACGGTTGTGTTGTTGTCGTCCTGTGAGCTCAATGAGCGCTGCAGGTTGTGTTGTGTGACGGTTGTGTTGTTGTTGTCCTGTGAGCTCAATGAGCGCTGCAGGTTGTGTTGTGTGACGGTTGTGTTGTTGTTGTCCTGTGAGCTCAATGAGCGCTGCAGGTTGTGTTGTGTGACGGTTGTGTTGTGCTGTTGGCGTGTTGTGCGACAGGAACCTACATCCCCAGGAAGGAGGTGGAGGTGCTGGAGACGGTCAGGGCCACGGTCATCCAGCACAACCAGGCCATCAGGCTGCGCGCTCGCAAAGAGGGACTGGACCGCAGCCGCGTGCAGAGAGTGACCGGTGAGTGACCGGACCCCAGACTGACCGCTGAGTGACCGGACCTGTGAGTGACCGGACCTGTGACTGACCCGAGACTGACCAGACCGGAGACTGACCGCTGAGTGACCGGACCTGTGAGTGACCCGAGACTGACCAGACCGGAGACTGACCGCTGAGTGACCGGACCTGTGACTGACCCGAGACTGACCAGACCGGAGACTGACCGGTGAGTGACCAGAGTGAGCCGAGAGTGACCGGACCTGTGACCGGACCCGAGACTGACCAGACCGGAGACTGACCGCTGAGTGACCAGAGTGAGCTGAGAGTGACCGGACCTGTGAGTGACCCGAGACTGACCAGACCTGTGAGTGACCGGACCGGAGAATGACCGGACCGGTGAGTGACTGGACTGGAGAGTGACCAGAGAGTGACTGGAGACAGAGAGGGACCGGTGACTGACCAGTGAGTGACCGGACCGGTGACTGACCGGTGAGTGACCGGACTGGAGAGTGACCGGAGACAGATATGGACCAGTGAGTGACCAGTGAGTGACCGGACCAGTGAGTGACCAGAGAATGACTGGACCGGTGAGTGACTGGACTGGAGAGTGACTGGAGACAGAGAGGGACCGGTGACTGACCGGTGAGTGACCGGACCAGTGAGTGACCAGAGAATGACTGGACCGGTGAGTGACTGGACTGGAGAGTGACCAGAGAGTGACCGGACCTGTGAGTGACCGACCCACCAGCCCACCAGACCGGCGCTGACCAGCCTGACTGACCCCTCTGTCCACAGGGGAGGAGTGGCTCGTGCGCAAGGTGGGGGCCTACCTGCCTGGAGTTCACGAGGAGGTCATGGACATCGTCAACGCCTTCGTCCTGACCGACAAGGTACAGGACAGTGTGTCTGTATTAACCCCTCTCTCTCTCAGTGTGTGTGTATTAATCCCTCTCTCTCTCAGTGTGTGTGTATGAACCCCTCTCTCTCTCAGTGCAGTGTTAATGTACTGGAGTGTCCAGTCAGTGTGTCTGTATTAACCCCTCTCTCTCTCAGTGCAGTGTTAATGTACTGGAGTGTCCAGTCAGTGTGTCTGTATTAACCCCTCTCTCTCTCAGTGCAGTGTTAATGTACTGGAGTGTCCAGTCAGTGTGTCTGTATTAACCCCCCTCTCTCTCAGTGCAGTGTTAATGTACAGGAGTGTCCAGTCAGTGTGTCTGTATTAACCCCTCTCTCTCTCTCAGTGCAGTGTTAATGTACTGGAGTGTCCAGTCAGTGTGTGTGTATTAACCCCTCTCTCTCTCAGTGCAGTGTTCATGTACTGGAGTGTCAGTCAGTGTGTCTGTATTAACCCCTCTCTCTCTCAGTGCAGTGTTAATGTACTGGAGTGTCCAGTCAGTGTGTCTGTATTAACCCCTCTCTCTCTCTCTCTCTCTCAGTGCAGTGTTAATGTACTGGAGTGTCCAGTCAGTGTGTCTGTATTAACCCCTCTCTCTCAGTGCAGTGTTAATGTACTGGAGTGTCCAGTCAGTGTGTGTGTATTAACCCCTCTCTCTCTCAGTGCAGTGTTAATGTACTGGAGTGTCCAGTCAGTGTGTCTGTATTAACCCCCCTCTCTCTCAGTGCAGTGTTAATGTACAGGAGTGTCCAGTCAGTGTGTCTGTATTAACCCCTCTCTCTCTCTCAGTGCAGTGTTAATGTACTGGAGTGTCCAGTCAGTGTGTGTGTATTAACCCCTCTCTCTCTCAGTGCAGTGTTCATGTACTGGAGTGTCAGTCAGTGTGTCTGTATTAACCCCTCTCTCTCTCAGTGCAGTGTTAATGTACTGGAGTGTCCAGTCAGTGTGTCTGTATTAACCCCTCTCTCTCTCTCTCTCTCAGTGCAGTGTTAATGTACTGGAGTGTCCAGTCAGTGTGTCTGTATTAACCCCTCTCTCTCAGTGCAGTGTTAATGTACTGGAGTGTCCAGTCAGTGTGTGTGTATTAACCCCTCTCTCTCTCAGTGCAGTGTTAATGTACTGGAGTGTCCAGTCAGTGTGTCTGTATTAACCCCTCTCTCTCTCAGTGCAGTGTTAATGTACTGGAGTGTCCAGTCAGTGTGTGTGTATTAACCCCTCTCTCTCTCAGTGCAGTGTTAATGTACTGGAGTGTCCAGTCAGTGTGTGTGTATGAACCCCTCTCTCTCTCAGTGCAGTGTTAATGTACTGGAGTGTCTAGTCAGTGTGTGTGTATTAACCCCTCTCTCTCTCAGTGCAGTGTTAATGTACTGGAGTGTCCAGTCAGTGTGTCTGTATTAACCCCTCTCTCTCTCAGTGCAGTGTTAATGTACTGGAGTGTCCAGTCAGTGTGTGTGTATTAACCCCTCTCTCTCTCAGTGCAGTGTTAATGTACTGGAGTGTCCAGTCAGTGTGTCTGTATTAACCCCTCTCTCTCTCTCAGTGCAGTGTTAATGTACTGGAGTGTCCAGTCAGTGTGTCTGTATTAACCCCTCTCTCTCAGTGCAGTGTTAATGTACTGGAGTGTCCAGTCAGTGTGTCTGTATTGACCCCTCTCTCTCTCTGTCAGAAAGCGCTCCATGTCCGAGCTCTGAGGCCCTTCAGGGACAGCAGGGGTCACGAGCGCCGGACCGGGGAGGAGTGGCTAATCACGCTGGCGGACTGCGAGGCCCACATCCCCGAGGTCAGCGAGGAGGTCGTGGGGGTCGTCAGCGTCACCACGCTCAGCAGCCGCCAGTACTGCGTCGTCCTCGACCCCGTGGGGGCTGATGGGAAGCCGCAGCTGGGCCAGAAACGGGTCGTCAAGGTCAGTGTCTGTCTCTGCCTGACCCCCCTCTCTGTCTCTCCGTCTCTCTGTCTCTGTCTCTCGGTGCCGTGTGTACAGGGTGTATTCACCTGTCTCTCTCTCTCTCCTCTCAATTCAGTTCAGTTCAGTTCAAGGTGCTTTATTAGCATGACCGATGGGTACAATCAGTGTTGCCAAAGCAAATAAAAATAATAAAATTAACATAGAACAAAACAAAAAATAGAAGTAAAATAAAATCTACAGACATGTTACAGACATTTACAACAAAGACATATTATAAAATATTGACATATACTGTAGGCAGCTGGAGCATTATTGGGAGACGGACTCACTGTTCCTCAGGCTGGGACAGGAGATCACATACTGGGCTGCCAGATCAACTGAGTTCCCTCCTCCCTCTCCCAGTAGGATTGGGACCTGTTGTGGTTTTGGCAGGTGTGGGAACTCTGGGATTAGATTTCTGAATTTGGGGAAGAATGTTTCTCTAATCCCAGAGTATCTGTCACAGTGCAGCAGGAAGTGCACCTCTGTCTCTATTTCTCCCCGCTGGCAGTGGGAGCACAGCCTGTCCTCTCTGGACAGCCAGGTCTGTCTGTGTCCAGTGTGTGTGTCCAGGCTGTGGTCACTGAGCCTGTCCTCTCTGGGCAGCCAGGTCTGCCTGTGTCGCCCAGTTTCTATGGCCAGGTTGTGGTCACTGAGCCTGTACTTCGTCAGGGTCTGTTTCTGTTTGTTATTTTTTATTTTGGTCAAATATTCAGCTAGTGTGTATTGTCTGTTTAAGGTTCTGTAACATTCCAGTTTGTGTTGTGTTTGTGTGTGTGTGTCCCAGTGTGTGAGATATTGCTGTTTGATCTATGCTGTGATGTGGTTGAGTCTGGGTTGTGGTGCTCTAGCAGTGCTGTCCTGAGGCTGGTTGTGTGTTGTGTGTGTTGTGCTGTGATGTGGTGGAGTCTGGGTTGTGGTGCTCTAGCAGTGCTGTCCTGAGGCTGGTTGTGTGTTGTGTGTGTTGTGCTGTGATGTGGTTGAGTCTGGGTTGTGGTGCTCTAGCAGTGCTGTCCTGAGGCTGGTTAGTGTTGGTGTGGCTCAGGTCGGTGAGCCTCAGGACCAGCTGGCTCAGGGGGCTCTGTTTTGGGCTCAGCTCTTGGCTCAGCAGGGCTTTGTGGTGATAGGAATTTTGGTCGCTGTTTTTTAGGTGTAGCCAATACTTTAATATTCTTTTCTGTATGTTTATCAATAGTGGGTACTGGCCTAATTCGGCCCTGCACCCGTTGTTAGGAGTTTTTCTCTGCACACGGAGGATGATTCTACAGATCTCCATGTGCAGAGTTTCTGTGGGGTGTTTGTCCCATTGGGTGTAATCCTGGTCTGTGAGGGGACCCCAAACTTCACTGCCGTATAGGGCAATGGGTTGGATTACACTTTCAAATATTTGGAGCCAGATTCTTGTTGGTGGGTTGATGTTGAAGAGCCTCCTTCTTATTGCGTAGAAAGCCCTGAGTGCCTTCTCCCTCAGTGCCTTCACTGCCAGGTCAAAACTCCCGGAAGAGCTGATGGTGAGACCGAGATATGTGTAGCTGGATGTGTGCTCCAATGTGTTGTTGTTCAGTGTGAATTTGTACCTGTTTCCCTGAGGTCTGGCTTTCTTCTGGAAAACCATAACTCTGGTCTTGTCCAGATTGACTGTCAGTGCCCAGGTCTGACAGTCCTGCTCCAGCAGTGCCAGGTTCTGCTGTTCTGGGTCCAGATGGGCTGGCAGTGCCCAGGTCTGACAGTCCTGCTCCAGCAGTGCCAGGTTCTGCTGTTCTAGGTCCAGATGGGCTGGCAGTGCCCAGGTCTGACAGTCCTGCTCCAGCAGTGCCAGGTTCTGCTGCAGCCCCTGTTCTGTGGGCAACAGCAGGACCAGGTCATCTGCGTAGAGCAGGAACTTGATTTCTGTGTCGTGTAGTGTGAGACCAGGAGCTGCAGACTGCTCCAACATTCCTGCTAATTCATTGATATAGATATTGAACAGTGTTGGGCTCAGGCTGCAGCCCTGTCTCACCCCGCGGCCTTGGGTGAAGAATTTAGTCCTTTTGTTTCCAATTTTCACTGCACATTTGCTCTCTGAATACATTGATTTAATGATGTCGTACCGTTTGCCCCCTATGCCACTTTGGAGTAGTTTATAAAACAATCTCTCATGCCAAATCGAGTCAAATGCTTTTTTGAAATCGACAAAGCAGGCAAAAATGTTTCCTTTGTGTTTCTGGTGG
Source organism: Lepisosteus oculatus (assembly GCF_040954835.1). Lineage (NCBI taxonomy): Eukaryota > Metazoa > Chordata > Actinopteri > Semionotiformes > Lepisosteidae > Lepisosteus > Lepisosteus oculatus. Next base: position 2,364,828 of record NC_090699.1, read on the forward strand.
ACGTGTTTGTCTATCAGTGTGTGTAGGGTGTAAATGTGATCAGATGTGCGGTGATCTGGCAAGAAGCCAATCTGTCTTTTACTCTCTCTCTCTCTCTCTCTGTCTCGGTGCCGTGTGAACTGGGTGTATTCACCTGTCTCTCTCTCTGTCTCGGTGCCGTGTGATCTGGGTGTATTCACCTGTCTCTCTCTCTGTCTCGGTGCCGTGTGAACTGGGTGTCTTCACCTGTCTCTCTCTCTCAGGGGGAGAAGTCCTTCTTCCTCCAGCCTGGAGAGCTCCTGGAACAGGGGATTCAGGATGTCTATGTCCTGTCGGAAGAGGAGGGTCTGGTGCTGAAGGCTGTGGAGGCCTTCATGGACACAGAGGAGGTGAGACAGGGACACAGGGGGAGGTGATGACAGGGACACAGGGGGAGGTGATGACAGGGACACTGAGGGGTGAGACAGGGGGAGGTGATGTCGGGGAAACAGAGGGGTGAGACAGGGGGAGGTGATGACAGGGACACAGAGGGGTGAGACAGGGACACAGAGGGGTGAGACAGGGGGAGGTGATGTCATGGACACAGAGGAGGTGAGACAGGGGGAGGTGATGACAGGGACACTGAGGGGTGAGACAGGGACACAGAGGGGTGAGACAGGGGGAGGTGATGTCGGGGAAACAGAGGGGTGAGACGGGGAGGGGTGAGACGGGGAGGGGTGATGACAGGGACACAGAGGGGTGAGACAGGGACACAGAGGGGTGAGACAGGGGGAGGTGATGACAGGGACACAGAGGGGTGAGACAGGGACACAGAGGGGTGAGACAGGGGGAGGTGATGTCGGGGACACAGAGGGGTGAGACAGGGGGAGGTGATGTCGGGGACACAGAGGGGTGAGACAGGGACACAGAGGGGTGAGACAGGGGGAGGTGATGTCGGGGACACAGAGGGGTGAGACAGGGGGAGGTGATGTCGGGGACACAGAGGGGTGAGACAGGGACACAGAGGGGTGAGACAGGGGGAGGTGATGTCGGGGAAACAGAGGGGTGAGACAGGGGGAGGTGATGACAGGGACACAGAGGGGTGAGACAGGGACACAGAGGGGTGAGACAGGGGGAGGTGATGTCGGGGACACAGAGGGGTGAGACAGGGACACAGAGGGGTGAGACAGGGGGAGGTGATGACGGGGACACAGAGGGGTGAGACGGGGAGGGGTGAGACAGGGGGAAGTGATGACGGGGACACAGAGGGGTGAGACAGGTGGTGTCCTGCTCCTGGCCTCTGCTGGTGTCCGGTCTGGAGCTTGGTTCTGGTTCTGAGTTGTGACCTGTCTCTCTCTCTCAGCCGCAGGAACGGGAGGGGGAGGAGGAGGAGGAGGAGCCACAGAGAGGCACGGTCCGTCGCCCTGGCGACCGCTGGATGCTCCGCGGGCCGCTGGAGTACGTGCCGCCCGTGGGGGTGGAGGTGTTGCTACGGCAACAGGCCATACCACTGGATGAGAACGAGGGGATCTACGTCCGGGACATCAAGACGGGGAAGGTGAGGAGAGGGCAGGGGGCTGTTCTCCTTCCCACAGTCTCTTCCAGAGCCACAATGGCGGCCGCATGAGTGCCCAGCGCTCCCGTTACTACTATACCTCCCATTTATATAAGTGCAACTGCTGGAGCCACAATGGCGGCCGCATGAGCGCCCAGCGCTCCCGTTACTACTATACCTCCCATTTATATAAGTGCAACTGCTGGAGCCACAATGGCGGCCACACTGAGAGCTCAGCGCTCCAGTTTCTCCTGCAGCTTCCCTTTACACCAGTGCAACTGCTGGAGCCACAATGGCAGCGGCCGTGAGCCCCGCCCTCTCCCCCTCACCCCTGGCAGTGATTGGCCGGCCTCCCCCCCGCAGGTCCGCGCTGTGATTGGCCGCACCTACATGCTGAACCAGGACGAGGAGCTGTGGGCGAAGGAGCTGCCCTCCAACGTGGAGGCCCTGCTGACCGCCGCCCGCGACCCCCTGGCCGAGCGCTCGGACCGCCGGAACGAGGGGCCGCGGCCGGCCCCAAGGGACAAGACGCGCGTCGTCTCCTACAGGGTGCCCCACAATGCCGCGGTGCAGGTGTACGACTACAGGGAGAAGAAGGCCAGGTAGAGTATCGGGGTCCCCCGGGGCTCCCCAGTTCCTGAGTGTGAGACAGTGTCTCTGCTGGGATCAGTGTGTGTGTTAAACTGAGTGTGAGACAGTGTCTCTGCTGGGATCAGTGTGTGTGTTAAACTGAGTGAGACAGTGTCTCTGCTGGGATCAGTGTGTGTGTTAAACTGAGTGTGAGACAGTGTCCCTGCTGGGATCAGTGTGTGTGTTAAACTGAGTGTGAGACAGTGTCTCTGCTGGGATCAGTGTGTGTTAAACTGAGTGTGAGACAGTGTCTCTGCTGGGATCAGTGTGTGTGTTAAACTGAGTGTGAGACAGTGTCTCTGCTGGGATCAGTGTGTGTTAAACTGAGTGTGAGACAGTGTCTCTGCTGGGATCAGTGTGTGTGTTAAACTGAGTGTGAGACAGTGTCTCTGCTGGGATCAGTGTGTGTGTTAAACTGAGTGTGAGACAGTGTCTCTGCTGGGATCAGTGTGTGTTAAACTGAGTGTGAGACAGTGTCTCTGCTGGGATCAGTGCTGTGTGTTAAACTGAGTGTGAGACAGTGTCTCTGCTGGGATCAGTGTGTGTGTTAAACTGAGTGTGAGACAGTGTCTCTGCTGGGATCAATGTGTGTGTTAAACTGAGTGTGAGACGGTGTGTCTCTGCTGGGATCAGTGTGTGTGTTAAACTGAGTGTGAGACAGTGTCTCTGCTGGGATCACTGTGTGTGTTAAACTGAGTGTGAGACAGCGTGTCTCTGCTGGGATCAGTGTGTGTGTTAAACTGAGTGTGAGACAGCGTGTCTCTGCTGGGATCAGTGTGTGTGTTAAACTGAGTGTGAGACAGTGTCTCTCTGCTGGGATCAGTGTGTGTGTTAAACTGAGTGTGAGACAGTGTCTCTGCTGGGATCAGTGTGTGTTAAACTGAGTGTGAGACAGTGTCTCTGCTGGGATCAGTGTGTGTGTTAAACTGAGTGTGAGACAGTGTCTCTGCTGGGATCAGTGTGTGTTAAACTGAGTGTGAGACAGTGTCTCTGCTGGGATCAGTGTGTGTGTTAAACTGAGTGTGAGACAGCGTGTCTCTGCTGGGATCAGTGTGTGTGTTAAACTGAGTGTGAGACAGTGTCTCTGCTGGGATCAGTGTGTGTGTTAAACTGAGTGTGAGACAGTGTCTCTGCTGGGATCAGTGTGTGTGTTAAACTGAGTGTGAGACAGTGTCTCTGCTGGGATCAGTGTGTGTGTTAAACTGAGTGTGAGACAGTGTCTCTGCTGGGATCAGTGTGTGTGTTAAACTGAGTGTGAGACTGTCTCTGCTGGGATCAGTGTGTGTGTTAAACTGAGTGTGAGACAGTGTGTCTCTGCTGGGATCAGTGTGTGTGTTAAACTGAGTGTGAGACAGTGTGTCTCTGCTGGGATCAGTGTGTGTGTTAAACTGAGTGTGAGACAGTGTGTCTCTGCTGGGATCAGTGTGTGTGTTAAACTGAGTGTGAGACAGTGTCTCTGCTGGGATCAGTGTGTGTGTGTTAAACTGAGTGTGAGACAGTGTCTCTGCTGGGATCAGTGTGTGTGTTAAACTGAGTGTGAGACAGCGTGTCTCTGCTGGGATCAGTGTGTGTGTTAAACTGAGTGTGAGACAGCGTGTCTCTGCTGGGATCAGTGTGTGTGTTAAACTGAGTGTGAGACAGCGTGTCTCTGCTGGGATCAGTGTGTGTGTTAAACTGAGTGTGAGACAGTGTCTCTGCTGGGATCAGTGTGTGTGTTAAACTGAGTGTGAGACAGTGTCTCTGCTGGGATCAGTGTGTGTGTTAAACTGAGTGTGAGACAGTGTCTCTGCTGGGATCAGTGTGTGTGTTAAACTGAGTGTGAGACAGCGTGTCTCTGCTGGGATCAGTGTGTGTGTTAAACTGAGTGTGAGACAGTGTCTCTGCTGGGATCAGTGTGTTTGTTAAACTGAGTGTGAGACGGTGTGTCTCTGCTGGGATCAGTGTGTGTGTTAAACTGAGTGTGAGACGGTGTGTCTCTGCTGGGATCAGTGTGTGTGTTAAACTGAGTGTGAGACAGTGTCTCTGCTGGGATCAGTGTGTGTGTTAAACTGAGTGTGAGACAGTGTCTCTACTGGGATCAGTGTGTGTGTTAAACTGAGTGTGAGACAGCGTGTCTCTGCTGGGATCAGTGTGTGTGTTAAACTGAGTGTGAGACAGTGTGTCTCTGCTGGGATCAGTGTGTGTGTTAAACTGAGTGTGAGACAGCGTGTCTCTGCTGGGATCAGTGTGTGTGTTAAACTGAGTGTGAGACAGCGTGTCTCTGCTGGGATCAGTGTGTGTGTTAAACTGAGTGTGAGACAGCGTGTCTCTGCTGGGATCAGTGTGTGTGTTAAACTGAGTGTGAGACAGCGTGTCTCTGCTGGGATCAGTGTGTGTGTTAAACTGAGTGTGAGACAGGGTGTCTCTGCTGGGATCAGTGTGTGTGTTAAACTGAGTGTGAGACAGGGTGTCTCTGCTGGGATCAGTGTGTGTGTTAAACTGAGTGTGAGACGGTGTGTCTCTGCTGGGATCAGTGTGTGTGTTAAACTGAGTGTGAGACGGTGTCTCTCTGCTGGGATCAGTGTGTGTGTTAAACTGAGTGTGAGACAGTGTCTCTGCTGGGATCAGTGTGTGTGTTAAACTGAGTGTGAGACAGTGTCTCTGCTGGGATCAGTGTGTGTGTTAAACTGAGTGTGAGACAGTGTCTCTGCTGGGATCAGTGTGTGTGTGTTAGAGTGAGACAGCGTGTCTCTGCTGGGATCAGTGTGTGTGTTAAACTGAGTGTGAGACAGTGTCTCTGCTGGGATCAGTGTGTGTGTTAAACTGAGTGTGAGACAGTGTCTCTGCTGGGATCAGTGTGTGTGTTAAACTGAGTGAGACAGTGTCTCTGCTGGGATCAGTGTGTGTGTTAAACTGAGTGTGAGACAGTGTCCCTGCTGGGATCAGTGTGTGTGTTAAACTGAGTGTGAGACAGTGTCTCTGCTGGGATCAGTGTGTGTTAAACTGAGTGTGAGACAGTGTCTCTGCTGGGATCAGTGTGTGTGTTAAACTGAGTGTGAGACAGTGTCTCTGCTGGGATCAGTGTGTGTTAAACTGAGTGTGAGACAGTGTCTCTGCTGGGATCAGTGTGTGTGTTAAACTGAGTGTGAGACAGTGTCTCTGCTGGGATCAGTGTGTGTGTTAAACTGAGTGTGAGACAGTGTCTCTGCTGGGATCAGTGTGTGTTAAACTGAGTGTGAGACAGTGTCTCTGCTGGGATCAGTGCTGTGTGTTAAACTGAGTGTGAGACAGTGTCTCTGCTGGGATCAGTGTGTGTGTTAAACTGAGTGTGAGACAGTGTCTCTGCTGGGATCAATGTGTGTGTTAAACTGAGTGTGAGACGGTGTGTCTCTGCTGGGATCAGTGTGTGTGTTAAACTGAGTGTGAGACAGTGTCTCTGCTGGGATCACTGTGTGTGTTAAACTGAGTGTGAGACAGCGTGTCTCTGCTGGGATCAGTGTGTGTGTTAAACTGAGTGTGAGACAGCGTGTCTCTGCTGGGATCAGTGTGTGTGTTAAACTGAGTGTGAGACAGTGTCTCTCTGCTGGGATCAGTGTGTGTGTTAAACTGAGTGTGAGACAGTGTCTCTGCTGGGATCAGTGTGTGTTAAACTGAGTGTGAGACAGTGTCTCTGCTGGGATCAGTGTGTGTGTTAAACTGAGTGTGAGACAGTGTCTCTGCTGGGATCAGTGTGTGTTAAACTGAGTGTGAGACAGTGTCTCTGCTGGGATCAGTGTGTGTGTTAAACTGAGTGTGAGACAGCGTGTCTCTGCTGGGATCAGTGTGTGTGTTAAACTGAGTGTGAGACAGTGTCTCTGCTGGGATCAGTGTGTGTGTTAAACTGAGTGTGAGACAGTGTCTCTGCTGGGATCAGTGTGTGTGTTAAACTGAGTGTGAGACAGTGTCTCTGCTGGGATCAGTGTGTGTGTTAAACTGAGTGTGAGACAGTGTCTCTGCTGGGATCAGTGTGTGTGTTAAACTGAGTGTGAGACTGTCTCTGCTGGGATCAGTGTGTGTGTTAAACTGAGTGTGAGACAGTGTGTCTCTGCTGGGATCAGTGTGTGTGTTAAACTGAGTGTGAGACAGTGTGTCTCTGCTGGGATCAGTGTGTGTGTTAAACTGAGTGTGAGACAGTGTGTCTCTGCTGGGATCAGTGTGTGTGTTAAACTGAGTGTGAGACAGTGTCTCTGCTGGGATCAGTGTGTGTGTGTTAAACTGAGTGTGAGACAGTGTCTCTGCTGGGATCAGTGTGTGTGTTAAACTGAGTGTGAGACAGCGTGTCTCTGCTGGGATCAGTGTGTGTGTTAAACTGAGTGTGAGACAGCGTGTCTCTGCTGGGATCAGTGTGTGTGTTAAACTGAGTGTGAGACAGCGTGTCTCTGCTGGGATCAGTGTGTGTGTTAAACTGAGTGTGAGACAGTGTCTCTGCTGGGATCAGTGTGTGTGTTAAACTGAGTGTGAGACAGTGTCTCTGCTGGGATCAGTGTGTGTGTTAAACTGAGTGTGAGACAGTGTCTCTGCTGGGATCAGTGTGTGTGTTAAACTGAGTGTGAGACAGCGTGTCTCTGCTGGGATCAGTGTGTGTGTTAAACTGAGTGTGAGACAGTGTCTCTGCTGGGATCAGTGTGTTTGTTAAACTGAGTGTGAGACGGTGTGTCTCTGCTGGGATCAGTGTGTGTGTTAAACTGAGTGTGAGACGGTGTGTCTCTGCTGGGATCAGTGTGTGTGTTAAACTGAGTGTGAGACAGTGTCTCTGCTGGGATCAGTGTGTGTGTTAAACTGAGTGTGAGACAGTGTCTCTACTGGGATCAGTGTGTGTGTTAAACTGAGTGTGAGACAGCGTGTCTCTGCTGGGATCAGTGTGTGTGTTAAACTGAGTGTGAGACAGTGTGTCTCTGCTGGGATCAGTGTGTGTGTTAAACTGAGTGTGAGACAGCGTGTCTCTGCTGGGATCAGTGTGTGTGTTAAACTGAGTGTGAGACAGCGTGTCTCTGCTGGGATCAGTGTGTGTGTTAAACTGAGTGTGAGACAGCGTGTCTCTGCTGGGATCAGTGTGTGTGTTAAACTGAGTGTGAGACAGCGTGTCTCTGCTGGGATCAGTGTGTGTGTTAAACTGAGTGTGAGACAGGGTGTCTCTGCTGGGATCAGTGTGTGTGTTAAACTGAGTGTGAGACAGGGTGTCTCTGCTGGGATCAGTGTGTGTGTTAAACTGAGTGTGAGACGGTGTGTCTCTGCTGGGATCAGTGTGTGTGTTAAACTGAGTGTGAGACGGTGTCTCTCTGCTGGGATCAGTGTGTGTGTTAAACTGAGTGTGAGACAGTGTCTCTGCTGGGATCAGTGTGTGTGTTAAACTGAGTGTGAGACAGTGTCTCTGCTGGGATCAGTGTGTGTGTTAAACTGAGTGTGAGACAGTGTCTCTGCTGGGATCAGTGTGTGTGTGTTAGAGTGAGACAGCGTGTCTCTGCTGGGATCAGTGTGTGTGTTAAACTGAGTGTGAGACAGTGTCTCTGCTGGGATCAGTGTGTGTGTTAAACTGAGTGTGAGACAGTGTCTCTGCTGGGATCAGTGTGTGTGTTAAACTGAGTGTGAGACAGTGTCTCTGCTGGGATCAGTGTGTGTGTTAAACTGAGTGTGAGACGGTGTGTCTCTGCTGGGATCAGTGTGTGTGTTAAATTGAGTGTGAGACGGTGTCTCTGCTGGGATCAGTGTGTGTGTTAAACTGAGTGTGAGACAGTGTCTCTGCTGGGATCAGTGTGTGTGTTAAACTGAGTGTGAGACGGTGTGTCTCTGCTGGGATCAGTGTGTGTGTTAAACTGAGTGTGAGACAGTGTCTCTGCTGGGATCAGTGTGTGTGTTAAACTGAGTGTGAGACAGTGTCTCTGCTGGGATCAGTGTGTGTGTTAAACTGAGTGTGAGACAGTGTCTCTGCTGGGATCAGTGTGTGTTAAACTGAGTGTGAGACAGTGTCTCTGCTGGGATCAGTGTGTGTGTTAAACTGAGTGTGAGACAGTGTCTCTGCTGGGATCAGTGTGTGTGTTAAACTGAGTGTGAGACAGCGTGTCTCTGCTGGGATCAGTGTGTGTGTTAAACTGAGTGTGAGACAGCGTGTCTCTGCTGGGATCAGTGTGTGTGTTAAACTGAGTGTGAGACAGTGTCTCTGCTGGGATCAGTGTGTGTGTTAAACTGAGTGTGAGACAGCGTGTCTCTGCTGGGATCAGTGTGTGTGTTAAACTGAGTGTGAGACAGTGTCTCTGCTGGGATCAGTGTGTGTGTTAAACTGAGTGTGAGACAGTGTCTCTGCTGGGATCAGTGTGTGTGTTAAACTGAGTGTGAGACAGCGTGTCTCTGCTGGGATCAGTGTGTGTGTTAAACTGAGTGTGAGACAGTGTGTCTGCTGGGATCAGTGTGTGTGTTAAACTGAGTGTGAGACAGTGTCTCTGCTGGGATCAGTGTGTGTGTTAAACTGAGTGTGAGACAGTGTCTCTGCTGGGATCAGTGTGTGTGTTAAACTGAGTGTGAGACAGTGTCTCTGCTGGGATCAGTGTGTGTGTTAAACTGAGTGTGAGACAGTGTGTCTCTGCTGGGATCAGTGTGTGTGTTAAACTGAGTGTGAGACAGTGTCTCTGCTGGGATCAGTGTGTGTGTTAAACTGAGTGTGAGACAGTGTCTCTGCTGGGATCAGTGTGTGTTAAACTGAGTGTGAGACAGTGTCTCTGCTGGGATCAGTGTGTGTTAAACTGAGTGTGAGACAGTGTGTCTCTGCTGGGATCAGTGTGTGTGTTAAACTGAGTGTGAGACAGTGTGTCTCTGCTGGGATCAGTGTGTGTGTTAAACTGAGTGTGAGACAGTGTCTCTGCTGGGATCAGTGTGTGTGTTAAACTGAGTGTGAGACAGTGTCTCTGCTGGGATCAGTGTGTGTGTTAAACTGAGTGTGAGACAGCGTGTCTCTGCTGGGATCAGTGTGTGTGTTAAACTGAGTGTGAGACAGTGTCTCTGCTGGGATCAGTGTGTGTGTTAAACTGAGTGTGAGACAGTGTCTCTGCTGGGATCAGTGTGTGTGTTAAACTGAGTGTGAGACAGTGTCTCTGCTGGGATCAGTGTGTGTGTTAAACTGAGTGTGAGACAGTGTGTCTCTGCTGGGATCAGTGTGTGTGTTAAACTGAGTGTGAGACAGGGTGTCTCTGCTGGGATCAGTGTGTGTGTTAAACTGAGTGTGAGACAGCGTGTCTCTGCTGGGATCAGTGTGTGTGTTAAACTGAGTGTGAGACAGGGTGTCTCTGCTGGGATCAGTGTGTGTGTTAAACTGAGTGTGAGACAGCGTGTCTCTGCTGGGATCAGTGTGTGTGTTAAACTGAGTGTGAGACAGTGTCTCTGCTGGGATCAGTGTGTGTGTTAAACTGAGTGTGAGACAGTGTCTCTGCTGGGATCAGTGTGTGTGTTAAACTGAGTGTGAGACAGGGTGTCTCTGCTGGGATCAGTGTGTGTGTTAAACTGAGTGTGAGACAGTGTCTCTGCTGGGATCAGTGTGTGTGTTAAACTGAGTGTGAGACAGTGTCTCTGCTGGGATCAGTGTGTGTGTTAAACTGAGTGTGAGACAGGGTGTCTCTGCTGGGATCAGTGTGTGTTAAACTGAGTGTGAGACAGCGTGTCTCTGCTGGGATCAGTGTGTGTGTTAAACTGAGTGTGAGACAGCGTGTCTCTGCTGGGATCAGTGTGTGTGTTAAACTGAGTGTGAGACAGCGTGTCTCTGCTGGGATCAGTGTGTGTGTTAAACTGAGTGTGAGACAGCGTGTCTCTGCTGGGATCAGTGTGTGTGTTAAACTGAGTGTGAGACAGTGTCTCTGCTGGGATCAGTGTGTGTGTTAAACTGAGTGTGAGACAGCGTGTCTCTGCTGGGATCAGTGTGTGTGTTAAACTGAGTGTGAGACAGCGTGTCTCTGCTGGGATCAGTGTGTGTGTTAAACTGAGTGTGAGACAGCGTGTCTCTGCTGGGATCAGTGTGTGTGTTAAACTGAGTGTGAGACAGTGTCTCTGCTGGGATCAGTGTGTGTGTTAAACTGAGTGTGAGACAGCGTGTCTCTGCTGGGATCAGTGTGTGTGTTAAACTGAGTGTGAGACAGGGTGTCTCTGCTGGGATCAGTGTGTGTTAAACTGAGTGTGAGACAGCGTGTCTCTGCTGGGATCAGTGTGTGTGTTAAACTGAGTGTGAGACAGTGTCTCTGCTGGGATCAGTGTGTGTGTTAAACTGAGTGTGAGACAGTGTCTCTGCTGGGATCAGTGTGTGTGTTAAACTGAGTGTGAGACAGTGTCTCTGCTGGGATCAGTGTGTGTGTTAAACTGAGTGTGAGACAGTGTCTCTGCTGGGATCAGTGTGTGTGTTAAACTGAGTGTGAGACAGTGTCTCTGCTGGGATCAGTGTGTGTGTTAAACTGAGTGTGAGACAGTGTCTCTGCTGGGATCAGTGTGTGTGTTAAACTGAGTGTGAGACAGTGTGTCTCTGCTGGGATCAGTGTGTGTTAAACTGAGTGTGAGACAGTGTCTCTGCTGGGATCAGTGTGTGTTAAACTGAGTGTGAGACAGGGTCTCTGCTGGGATCAGTGTGTGTTAAACTGAGTGTGAGACAGGGTCTCTGCTGGGATCAGTGTGTGTTAAACTGAGTGTCAGACAGTGTCTCTGCTGGGATCAGTGTGTGTGGGAGTTGGTCAGGGTGACTGGCCGGTCCCTGTGGCAGCAGGACGGGTTCTGAAGTTCCTCTCTGTCTCTCCCAGGGTGGTGTTCGGTCCAGAGCTGGTCATGCTGGGCCCAGACGAGCAGTTCACGGTTCTGTCACTGTCCGGCGACAAGCCCAAACGCTCCAACGTCATCAAGGCCATCTGCCTGCTGCTGGGGCCGGACTTCTGCACCGACATCATCACCATCGAGACCGCGGACCACGCCCGCCTGCAGCTGCAGCTGTCCTACAACTGGTACTGACCACTGACCACTGACCACTGACCACTGACCACTGACCACTGACCACTGACCGGACTGGACTGGACCGGACTGGACTTCTGCACCGACATCATCACCATCGAGACCGCGGACCACGCCCGCCGGCAGCTGCAGCTGTCCTACAACTGGTACTGACCACTGACCACTGACCACTGACCACTGACCGGACTGGACTGGACCGGACTGGACTTCTGCACCGACATCATCACCATCGAGACCGCGGACCACGCCCGCCTGCAGCTGCAGCTGTCCTACAACTGGTACTGACCACTGACCACTGACCACTGACCACTGACCGGACTGGACTGGACCGGACTGGACTTCTGCACCGACATCATCACCATCGAGACCGCGGACCACGCCCGCCTGCAGCTGCAGCTGTCCTACAACTGGTACTGACCACTGACCACTGACCACTGACCACTGACCACTGACCACTGACCACTGACCGGACTGGACTGGACCGGACTGGACTTCTGCACCGACATCATCACCATCGAGACCGCGGACCACGCCCGCCTGCAGCTGCAGCTGTCCTACAACTGGTACTGACCACTGACCACTGACCACTGACCACTGACCACTGACCTGACCGGACTGGACTGGACCGGACTGGACTTCTGCACCGACATCATCACCATCGAGACCGCGGACCACGCCCGCCTGCAGCTGCAGCTCTCCTACAACTGGTACTGACCACTGACCACTGACCACTGACCACTGACCACTGACCTGACCGGACTGGACTGGACCGGACTGGACTTCTGCACCGACATCATCACCATCGAGACCGCGGACCACGCCCGCCTGCAGCTGCAGCTGTCCTACAACTGGTACTGACCACTGACCACTGACCACTGACCTGACCGGACTGGACTGGACCGGACTGGACTTCTGCACCGACATCATCACCATCGAGACCGCGGACCACGCCCGCCTGCAGCTGCAGCTGTCCTACAACTGGTACTGACCACTGACCACTGACCACTGACCTGACCGGACTGGACTGGACCGGACTGGACTTCTGCACCGACATCATCACCATCAAGACCGCGGACCACGCCCGCCTGCAGCTGCAGCTCTCCTACAACTGGTACTGACCACTGACCACTGACCACTGACCACTGACCTGACCGGACTGGACTGGACCGGACTGGACTTCTGCACCGACATCATCACCATCAAGACCGCGGACCACGCCCGCCTGCAGCTGCAGCTGTCCTACAACTGGTACTGACCACTGACCACTGACCACTGACCCGACCGGACTGGACTGGACCGGACTGGACTTCTGCACCGACATCATCACCATCGAGACCGCGGACCACGCCCGCCTGCAGCTGCAGCTGTCCTACAACTGGTACTGACCACTGACCACTGACCACTGACCTGACCGGACTGGACTGGACCGGACTGGACTTCTGCACCGACATCATCACCATCAAGACCGCGGACCACGCCCGCCTGCAGCTGCAGCTCTCCTACAACTGGTACTGACCACTGACCACTGACCACTGACCACTGACCTGACCTGACCGGACTGGACTGGACCGGACTGGACTTCTGCACCGACATCATCACCATCGAGACCGCGGACCACGCCCGCCTGCAGCTGCAGCTCTCCTACAACTGGTACTGACCACTGACCACTGACCACTGACCACTGACCACTGACCACTGACCTGACCTGACCTGACCGGACTGGACTGGACCGGACTGGACTTCTGCACCGACATCATCACCATCGAGACCGCGGACCACGCCCGCCGGCAGCTGCAGCTGTCCTACAACTGGTACTGACCACTGACCACTGACCACTGACCGGACTGGACTGGACCGGACTGGACTTCTGCACCGACATCATCACCATCGAGACCGCGGACCACGCCCGCCTGCAGCTGCAGCTCTCCTACAACTGGTACTGACCACTGACCACTGACCACTGACCCGACTGGACCTGACTGGACTGGACTGGACTGGACTGGACTGGACTGCAGCTGGTCAGCAGACTGGACCTGGGGAGAGCCAGACTGCAGATGACCAGACTGGATACTAGTACTGGCAGAGCCTTGGTGGAGCACACTGGGCTGGACTGGTACCAGTACTGGTACTGGGGGTAATAGCGGATTGGATTTGGACCGGTACTGGTACCGGTATTGGGGAGATATGGGCTGAGCTGGACTGGTAACAGTACTGGTACTGGTGAGAAATAGGCTGGGCCAGACTGGTACTGGTACCAGTACTGGGGAGATATGGGCCGGGCCGGACTGGTAGGGGGTCTGAGGAGAGCTGTCCTGGGGTAAGCACCGCTGTCCACAGAGACGCGTCTCCACCTCTCCTTCTCCCATCACCCCCAGGCACTTCGACATCAAGGACCGGAGCGACCCGGCGGAGGCGTCCCACCTCTTCTCCGTCCCCGACTTCATCGGCGACGCCTGCAAGGCCGTGGCCTCGAGAATCCGAGGAGCCGTGGCCTCTGTGCAGTTCGACGACTTCCACAAGGTCTGTGTTCATCTCGCTGTGTGAGGAGTGTCTCTGGGGTCTGTATTAGGGTCTGTGTTCATCTCTCTGTGTGAGGAGTGTCTCTGGGGTCTGTATTAGGGTCTGTGTTCATCTCTCTGTGTGAGGAGTGTCTCTGGGGTCTGTATTAGGGTCTGTCTTCATCTCTCTGTGTGAGGAGTGTCTCTGGGTCTGTATTAGGGTCTGTATTCATCTCTCTGTGTGAGGAGTGTCTCTGGGGTCTGTATTAGGGTCTGTGTTCATTTCTCTGTGTGAGGAGTGTCTCTGGGGTCTGTATTAGGGTCTGTGTTCATCTCTCTGTGTGAGGAGTGTCTCTGGGGTCTGTATTAGGGTCTGTGTTCATCTCTCTGTGTGAGGAGTGTCTCTGGGGTCTGTATTAGGGTCTGTGTTCATCTCTCTGTGTGAGGAGTGTCTCTGGGGTCTGTATTAGGGTCTGTGTTCATCTCTCTGTGTGAGGAGTGTCTCTGGGGTCTGTATTAGGGTCTGTGTTCATCTCTCTGTGTGAGGAGTGTCTCTGGGGTCTGTATTAGGGTCTGTATTCATCTCTCTGTGTGAGGAGTGTCTCTGGGGTCTGTATTAGGGTCTGTGTTCATCTCTCTGTGTGAGGAGTGTCTCTGGGGTCTGTATTAGGGTCTGTATTGATCTCTCTGTGTGAGGAGTGTCTCTGGGGTCTGTATTAGGGTCTGTGTTCATCTCTCTGTGTGAGGAGTGTCTCTGGGGTCTGTATTAGGGTCTGTGTTCATCTCTCTGTGTGAGGAGTGTCTCTGGGGTCTGTATTAGGGCCTGTGTTCATCTCTCTGTGTGAGGAGTGTCTCTGGGGTCTGTATTAGGGTCTGTGTTCATCTCCCTGTGTGAGGAGTGTCTCTGGGGTCTGTATTAGGGTCTGTGTTCATCTCTCTGTGTGAGGAGTGTCTCTGGGGTCTGTATTAGGGTCTGTATTCATCTCCCTGTGTGAGGAGTGTCTCTGGGGTCTGTATTAGGGTCTGTGTTCATCTCTCTGTGTGAGGAGTGTCTCTTGGGTCTGTATTAGGGTCTGTGTTCATCTCTCTGTGTGAGGAGTGTCTCTGGGGTCTGTATTAGGGTCTGTGTTCATCTCTCTGTGTGAGGGGTGTCTCTGGGGTCTGTATTAGGGTCTGTGTTCATCTCTCTGTGTGAGGGGTGTCTCTGGGGTCTGTATTAAGTTCTTTTTTCTCTTGCCTGTCTAGAACTCAATCCGCATCATCTGCTCGGCAGTGTTCGGGTTCGACGAGTCGATGAAGATCCGGTCCAGTCTGCGGTTCCCCCAGAACGGACTGGTCATCACCAGCGTGGACATCCAGTCGGTGGAGCCTGTGGACCAGAGGACCCGGGACGCCCTGCAGAAGAGTGTGCAGCTGGCCATCGAGATCACCACCAACTCACAGGAGGCAGCTGCCCGGTACCTGTCTCTCTCTCTCCCTCCCTGCCTGTCTCTCTCTCTTAGTGAAGAGGCCAGCCCCTTTCTCTCTCAGTAACAAGGCCAGTTTCTCTCTCTCCCCCTGCCTGTCTCTCTCTCTGACAATCACTCCCTCTCAATGCACTTTCAGTTCAATTCAAGGTGCTGTATTAGCATGACCGAGGGGTACAATCAGTGTTGCCAAAGCAAATAAAAATAATGAAATTCACAGGAAACAAAACAAAAAATAGAAGTAAAATAAAATCTACAGACATGTTACAGACATTTACAACAAAGACATATTATAAAATATTGACATATACTGTAGGCGGCTGGAGCATTATTGGGAGACAGACTCACTGTTCCTCAGGCTGGGACAGGAGATCATCCTCAGGCTGGGACAGGAGATCACACACTGTATTATTATTATTGAGAGACAGGCTCACTGTCTGTTCCTCAGGCTGGGACAGGAGATCACACACTGTATTATTATTATTGAGAGACATTCACGGTGCTCACTGTCTGTTCCTCTGTCTGGGACAGGAGATCACTCCCACACTTTGTTAATTAAAGTTCTGTATTATTGAGAGACAGGGCTCACTGTTCTGTTCCTCAGGCTGGGACAGGAGATCACACACTGTATTATTATTATTGAGAGACAGGCTCACTGTCTGTTCCTCAGGCTGGGACAGGAGATCACACACTGTATTATTATTATTGAGAGACGGGCTCACTGTCTGTTCCTCAGGCTGGGACAGGAGATCACACACTGTATTATTATTATTGAGAGACGGGCTCACTGTCTGTTCCTCAGGCTGGGACAGGAGATCACACACTGTATTATTATTATTGAGAGACGGGCTCACTGTCTGTTCCTCAGGCTGGGACAGGAGATCACACACTGTATTATTATTATTGAGAGACGGGCTCACTGTCTGTTCCTCAGGCTGGGACAGGAGATCACACACTGTATTATTATTATTGAGAGACGGGCTCACTGTCTGTTCCTCAGGCTGGGACAGGAGATCACACACTGTATTATTATTATTGAGAGACGGGCTCACTGTCTGTTCCTCAGGCTGGGACAGGAGATCACACACTGTATTATTATTATTGAGAGACAGGCTCACTGTCTGTTCCTCAGGCTGGGACAGGAGATCACACACTGTATTATTATTATTGAGAGACGGGCTCACTGTCTGTTCCTCAGGCTGGGACAGGAGATCACACACTGTATTATTATTATTGAGAGACGGGCTCACTGTCTGTTCCTCAGGCTGGGACAGGAGATCACACACTGTATTATTATTATTGAGAGACGGGCTCACTGTCTGTTCCTCAGGCTGGGCAGGAGATCACACCTGTATTATTATTATTGAGAGACAGGCTCACTGTCTGTTCCTCAGGCTGGGACAGGAGGTCACACACTGTATTATTATTATTGAGAGACGGGCTCACTGTCTGTTCCTCAGGCTGGGACAGGAGATCACACACTGTATTATTATTATTGAGAGACGGGCTCACTGTCTGTTCCTCAGGCTGGGACAGGAGATCACACACTGTATTATTATTATTGAGAGACAGGCTCACTGTCTGTTCCTCAGGCTGGGACAGGAGATCACACACTGTATTATTATTATTGAGAGACGGGCTCACTGTCTGTTCCTCAGGCTGGGACAGGAGATCACACACTGTATTATTATTATTGAGAGACAGGGCTCACTGTCTGTTCCTCAGGCTGGGACAGGAGATCACACACTGTATTATTATTATTGAGAGACAGGCTCACTGTCTGTTCCTCAGGCTGGGACAGGAGATCACACACTGTATTATTATTATTGAGAGACAGGCTCACTGTCTGTTCCTCAGGCTGGGACAGGAGATCACACACTGTATTATTATTATTGAGAGACAGGCTCACTGTCTGTTCCTCAGGCTGGGACAGGAGATCACACACTGTATTATTATTATTGAGAGACGGGCTCACTGTCTGTTCCTCAGGCTGGGACAGGAGATCACACACTGTATTATTATTATTGAGAGACGGGCTCACTGTCTGTTCCTCAGGCTGGGACAGGAGATCACACACTGTATTATTATTATTGAGAGACGGGCTCACTGTCTGTTCCTCAGGCTGGGACAGGAGATCACACACTGTATTATTATTATTGAGAGACGGGCTCACTGTCTGTTCCTCAGGCTGGGACAGGAGATCACACACTGTATTATTATTATTGAGAGACGGGCTCACTGTCTGTTCCTCAGGCTGGGACAGGAGATCACACACTGTATTATTATTATTGAGAGACGGGCTCACTGTCTGTTCCTCAGGCTGGGACAGGAGATCACACACTGTATTATTATTATTGAGAGACGGGCTCACTGTCTGTTCCTCAGGCTGGGACAGGAGATCACACACTGTATTATTATTATTGAGAGACGGGCTCACTGTCTGTTCCTCAGGCTGGGACAGGAGATCACACACTGTATTATTATTATTGAGAGACGGGCTCACTGTCTGTTCCTCAGGCTGGGACAGGAGATCACACACTGTATTATTATTATTGAGAGACAGGCTCACTGTCTGTTCCTCAGGCTGGGACAGGAGATCACACACTGTATTATTATTATTGAGAGACAGGCTCACTGTCTGTTCCTCAGGCTGGGACAGGAGATCACACACTGTATTATTATTATTGAGAGACAGGCTCACTGTCTGTTCCCTCAGGCTGGGACAGGAGATCACACACTGTATTATTATTATTGAGAGACAGGCTCACTGTCTGTCCCTCAGGCTGGGACAGGAGATCACACACTGTATTATTATTATTGAGAGACAGGCTCACTGTCTGTTCCTCAGGCTGGGACAGGAGATCACACACTGTATTATTATTATTGAGAGACGGGCTTACTGTCTGTTCCTCAGGCTGGGACAGGAGATCACACACTGTATTATTATTATTGAGAGACGGGCTCACTGTCTGTTCCTCAGGCTGGGACAGGAGATCACACACTGTATTATTATTATTGAGAGACGGGCTCACTGTCTGTTCCTCAGGCTGGGACAGGAGATCACACACTGTATTATTATTATTGAGAGACGGGCTCACTGTCTGTTCCTCAGGCTGGGACAGGAGATCACACACTGTATTATTATTATTGAGAGACGGGCTCACTGTCTGTTCCTCAGGCTGGGACAGGAGATCACACACTGTATTATTATTATTGAGAGACAGGCTCACTGTCTGTTCCTCAGGCTGGGACAGGAGATCACACACTGTATTATTATTATTGAGAGACGGGCTCACTGTCTGTTCCTCAGGCTGGGACAGGAGATCACACACTGTATTATTATTATTGAGAGACGGGCTCACTGTCTGTTCCTCAGGCTGGGACAGGAGATCACACACTGTATTATTATTATTGAGAGACGGGCTCACTGTCTGTTCCTCAGGCTGGGACAGGAGCTCACACATTGTATTATTATTATTGAGAGACGGGCTCACTGTCTGTTCCTCAGGCTGGGACAGGAGATCACACACTGTATTATTATTATTGAGAGACGGGCTCACTGTCTGTTCCTCAGGCTGGGACAGGAGATCACACACTGTATTATTAT
This sequence comes from Lepisosteus oculatus, assembly GCF_040954835.1. Taxonomy (NCBI): domain Eukaryota; kingdom Metazoa; phylum Chordata; class Actinopteri; order Semionotiformes; family Lepisosteidae; genus Lepisosteus; species Lepisosteus oculatus. The sequence continues at coordinate 2,383,533 of NC_090699.1, forward strand.
TATTGAGAGACGGGCTCACTGTCTGTTCCTCAGGCTGGGACAGGAGATCACACACTGTATTATTATTATTGAGAGACAGGCTCACTGTCTGTTCCTCAGGCTGGGACAGGAGATCACACACTGTATTATTATTATTGAGAGACGGGCTCACTGTCTGTTCCTCAGGCTGGGACAGGAGATCACACACTGTATTATTATTATTGAGAGACGGGCTCACTGTCTGTTCCTCAGGCTGGGACAGGAGATCACACACTGTATTATTATTATTGAGAGACGGGCTCACTGTCTGTTCCTCAGGCTGGGACAGGAGATCACACACTGTATTATTATTATTGAGAGACGGGCTCACTGTCTGTTCCTCAGGCTGTGACAGGAGATCACACACTGTATTATTATTATTGAGAGACGGGCTCACTGTCTGTTCCTCAGGCTGGGACAGGAGATCACACACTGTATTATTATTATTGAGAGACGGGCTCACTGTCTGTTCTTCAGGCTGGGACAGGAGATCACAAACTGTATTATTATTATTGAGAGACGGGCTCACTGTCTGTTCCTCAGGCTGGGACAGGAGATCACACACTGTATTATTATTATTGAGAGACGGGCTCACTGTCTGTTCCTCAGGCTGGGACAGGAGATCACACACTGTATTATTATTATTGAGAGACGGGCTCACTGTCTGTTCCTCAGGCTGGGACAGGAGATCACACACTGTATTATTATTATTGAGAGACGGGCTCACTGTCTGTTCCTCAGGCTGGGACAGGAGATCACACACTGTATTATTATTATTGAGAGACGGGCTCACTGTCTGTTCCTCAGGCTGGGACAGGAGATCACACACTGTATTATTATTATTGAGAGACAGGCTCACTGTCTGTTCCTCAGGCTGGGACAGGAGATCACACACTGTATTATTATTATTGAGAGACGGGCTCACTGTCTGTTCCTCAGGCTGGGACAGGAGATCACACACTGTATTATTATTATTGAGAGACGGGCTCACTGTCTGTTCCTCAGGCTGGGACAGGAGATCACACACTGTATTATTATTATTGAGAGACGGGCTCACTGTCTGTTCCTCAGGCTGGGACAGGAGATCACACACTGTATTATTATTATTGAGAGACGGGCTCACTGTCTGTTCCTCAGGCTGGGACAGGAGATCACACACTGTATTATTATTATTGAGAGACGGGCTCACTGTCTGTTCCTCAGGCTGGGACAGGAGATCACACACTGTATTATTATTATTGAGAGACAGGCTCACTGTCTGTTCCTCAGGCTGGGACAGGAGATCACACACTGTATTATTATTATTGAGAGACAGGCTCACTGTCTGTTCCTCAGGCTGGGACAGGAGATCACACACTGTATTATTATTATTGAGAGACAGGCTCACTGTCTGTTCCTCAGGCTGGGACAGGAGATCACACACTGTATTATTATTATTGAGAGACGGGCTCACTGTCTGTTCCTCAGGCTGGGACAGGAGATCACACACTGTATTATTATTATTGAGAGACAGGCTCACTGTCTGTTCCTCAGGCTGGGACAGGAGCTCACACATTGTATTATTATTATTGAGAGACAGGCTCACTGTCTGTTCCTCAGGCTGGGACAGGAGATCACACACTGTATTATTATTATTGAGAGACGGGCTCACTGTCTGTTCCTCAGGCTGGGACAGGAGATCACACACTGTATTATTATTATTGAGAGACGGGCTCACTGTCTGTTCCTCAGGCTGGGACAGGAGATCACACACTGTATTATTATTATTGAGAGACAGGCTCACTGTCTGTTCCTCAGGCTGGGACAGGAGATCACACACTGTATTATTATTATTGAGAGACGGGCTTACTGTCTGTTCCTCAGGCTGGGACAGGAGATCACACACTGTATTATTATTATTGAGAGACGGGCTCACTGTCTGTTCCTCAGGCTGGGACAGGAGATCACACACTGTATTATTATTATTGAGAGACGGGCTCACTGTCTGTTCCTCAGGCTGGGACAGGAGATCACACACTGTATTATTATTATTGAGAGACGGGCTCACTGTCTGTTCCTCAGGCTGGGACAGGAGATCACACACTGTATTATTATTATTGAGAGACGGGCTCACTGTCTGTTCCTCAGGCTGGGACAGGAGATCACACACTGTATTATTATTATTGAGAGACAGGCTCACTGTCTGTTCCTCAGGCTGGGACAGGAGATCACACACTGTATTATTATTATTGAGAGACAGGCTCACTGTCTGTTCCTCAGGCTGGGACAGGAGATCACACACTGTATTATTATTATTGAGAGACGGGCTCACTGTCTGTTCCTCAGGCTGGGACAGGAGATCACACACTGTATTATTATTATTGAGAGACAGGCTCACTGTCTGTTCCTCAGGCTGGGACAGGAGATCACACACTGTATTATTATTATTGAGAGACAGGCTCACTGTCTGTTCCTCAGGCTGGGACAGATCACACACTGTATTATTATTATTGAGAGACAGGCTCACTGTCTGTTCCTCAGGCTGGGACAGGAGATCACACACTGTATTATTATTATTGAGAGACAGGCTCACTGTCTGTTCCTCAGGCTGGGACAGGAGATCACACACTGTATTATTATTATTGAGAGACAGGCTCACTGTTCCTCAGTTCCCTCTCTCTCTCTCTCCCCCCCTGGTCAGCCACGAGGCCGAGCGGCTGGAGCAGGAGGCCAAGGGGAGGCTGGAGAGGCAGCGGATCACGGACCAGGCGGAGGCAGAGAAGGCCCGCAGGGAGCTGCTGGAGCTGGAGGCGCTCAGGTCAGCCCACGCCAAGCCCCCGCCCCCCCCCGCTCGGGCCCCCCCCGCGCTGACGCCCGCCCCCTGCCCTCTGCCCCTCCAGCTCTGCGGTGGAGAGCACGGGCGCCGCGAAGGCTGAGGCCCAGTCCAAGGCCGAGGCAGCGAAGATCCAGGGAGAGGCCGCCGTCGCAGAGGCCAGACTGAGGGCCGAGGCTCAGCGCATCGAGGCGGTGAGGAGCCGCGCGCGTGTCTGAGTGTGCGTGCTTGTGTGAGAGTACGGAGCTCTGTGTTGCTGTCTGTGTGTGAGCTCGGGGCTCTGTGTTGCTGTCTGTGTGTGTGAGTCTGTGTGTGAGCTCGGGGCTCTGTGTTGCTGTCTGTGTGTGAGCTCGGGGCTCTGTGTTGCTGTCTGTGTGTGTGAGTCTGTGTGTGAACTCGGGGCTCTGTGTTGCTGTCTGTGTGTGTGAGTCTGTGTGTGAGCTCGGGCTATGTGGTGCTGTCTGTGTGTGAGCTCGGGCCTCTGTGTTGCTGTCTGTGTGTTGCTGTCTGTGTGTGAGCTCGGGGCTCTGTGTTGCTGTCTGTGTGTGTGAGTCTGTGTGTGAGCTCGGGCTATGTGGTGCTGTCTGTGTGTGAGCTCGGGGCTCTGTGTTGCTGTCTGTGTGTGTGAGTCTGTGTGTGAACTTGGGGCTCTGTGTTGCTGTCTGTGTGTGTGAGTCTGTGTGTGAGCTCGGGCTATGTGGTGCTGTCTGTGTGTGAACTCGGGGCTCTGTGTTGCTGTCTGTGTGTGAGCTCGGGCTATGTGGTGCTGTCTGTGTGTGAGCTCGGGCCTCTGTGTTGCTGTCTGTGTGTGTGAGTCTGTGTGTGAACTTGGGGCTCTGTGTTGCTGTCTGTGTGTGTGAGTCTGTGTGTGAGCTCGGGCTATGTGGTGCTGTCTGTGTGTGAACTCGGGGCTCTGTGTTGCTGTCTGTGTGTGAGCTCGGGCTATGTGGTGCTGTCTGTGTGTGAGCTCGGGGCTCTGTGTTGCTGTCTGTGTGTGAGCTCGGGGCTCTGTGTTGCTGTCTGTGTGTGAACTCGGGGCTCTGTGTTGCTGTCTGTGTGTGTGAGTCTGTGTGTGAGCTCGGGCTATGTGGTGCTGTCTGTGTGTGAGCTCGGGCCTCTGTGTTGCTGTCTGTGTGTGTGAGTCTGTGTGTGAACTTGGGGCTCTGTGTTGCTGTCTGTGTGTGTGAGTCTGTGTGTGAGCTCGGGCTATGTGGTGCTGTCTGTGTGTGAGCTCGGGCCTCTGTGTTGCTGTCTGTGTGTGTGAGTCTGTGTGTGAACTCGGGGCTCTGTGTTGCTGTCTGTGTGTGTGAGTCTGTGTGTGAGCTCGGGGCTCTGTGTTGCTGTCTGTGTGTGAACTCGGGGCTCTGTGTTGCTGTCTGTGTGTGAGCTCGGGCTATGTGGTGCTGTCTGTGTGTGAGCTCGGGGCTCTGTGTTGCTGTCTGTGTGTGAGCTCGGGGCTCTGTGTTGCTGTCTGTGTGTGAACTCGGGGATCTGTGTTGCTGTCTGTGTGTGAGCTCGGGCTATGTGGTGCTGTCTGTGTGTGAGCTCTGGGCTATGTGTGTGAGCTCGGGGCTCTGTGTTGCTGTCTGTGTGTGAGCTCTGGGCTATGTGTGTGAGCTCGGGGCTCTGTGTTGCTGTCTGTGTGTGAACTCGGGGCTCTGTGTTGCTGTCTGTGTGTGAGCTCGGGCTATGTGGTGCTGTCTGTGTGTGAGCTCTGGGCTATGTGTGTGAGCTCGGGGCTCTGTGTTGCTGTCTGTGTGTTGCTGTCTGTGTGTGAGCTCGGGGCTCTGTGTTGCTGTCTGTGTGTGTGAGTCTGTGTGTGAGCTCGGGCTATGTGGTGCTGTCTGTGTGTGAGCTCGGGGCTCTGTGTTGCTGTCTGTGTGTGTGAGTCTGTGTGTGAACTTGGGGCTCTGTGTTGCTGTCTGTGTTTGTGAGTCTGTGTGTGAGCTCGGGGCTCTGTGTTGCTGTCTGTGTGTGAGCTCTGGGCTATGTGTGTGAGCTCGGGGCTCTGTGTTGCTGTCTGTGTGTGAACTCGGGGCTCTGTGTTGCTGTCTGTGTGTGAGCTCGGGCTATGTGGTGCTGTCTGTGTGTGAGCTCGGGGCTCTGTGTTGCTGTCTGTGTGTGAGCTCGGGGCTCTGTGTTGCTGTCTGTGTGTGAACTCGGGGATCTGTGTTGCTGTCTGTGTGTGAGCTCGGGGCTCTGTGTTGCTGTCTGTGTGTGAACTCGGGGATCTGTGTTGCTGTCTGTGTGTGAGCTCGGGCTATGTGGTGCTGTCTGTGTGTGAGCTCTGGGCTATGTGTGTGAGCTCGGGGCTCTGTGTTGCTGTCTGTGTGTGAGCTCTGGGCTATGTGTGTGAGCTCGGGGCTCTGTGTTGCTGTCTGTGTGTGAACTCGGGGCTCTGTGTTGCTGTCTGTGTGTGAGCTCGGGCTATGTGGTGCTGTCTGTGTGTGAGCTCGGGGCTCTGTGTTGCTGTCTGTGTGTGTGAGTCTGTGTGTGAGCTCGGGGCTCTGTGTTGCTGTCTGTGTGTGAGCTCGGGGCTCTGTGTTGCTGTCTGTGTGTTGCTGTCTGTGTGTGAGCTCGGGGCTCTGTGTTGCTGTCTGTGTGTGTGAGTCTGTGTGTGAGCTCGGGGCTATGTGGTGCTGTCTGTGTGTGAGCTCGGGGCTCTGTGTTGCTGTCTGTGTGTGTGAGTCTGTGTGTGAACTTGGGGCTCTGTGTTGCTGTCTGTGTTTGTGAGTCTGTGTGTGAGCTCGGGCTCTGTGTTGCTGTCTGTGTGTGAGCTCTGGGCTATGTGTGTGAGCTCGGGGCTCTGTGTTGCTGTCTGTGTGTGAACTCGGGGCTCTGTGTTGCTGTCTGTGTGTGAGCTCGGGCTATGTGGTGCTGTCTGTGTGTGAGCTCGGGGCTCTGTGTTGCTGTCTGTGTGTGAGCTCGGGGCTCTGTGTTGCTTGTGTGTGAACTCGGGGATCTGTGTTGCTGTCTGTGTGTGAGCTCGGGGCTCTGTGTTGCTGTCTGTGTGTGAACTCGGGGATCTGTGTTGCTGTCTGTGTGTGAGCTCGGGCTATGTGGTGCTGTCTGTGTGTGAGCTCTGGGCTATGTGTGTGAGCTCGGGGCTCTGTGTTGCTGTCTGTGTGTTGCTGTCTGTGTGTGAGCTCGGGGCTCTGTGTTGCTGTCTGTGTGTGTGAGTCTGTGTGTGAGCTCGGGCTATGTGGTGCTGTCTGTGTGTGAGCTCGGGGCTCTGTGTTGCTGTCTGTGTGTGTGAGTCTGTGTGTGAGCTCGGGGCTCTGTGTTGCTGTCTGTGTGTGAGCTCGGGGCTCTGGGTTGCTGTCTGTGTGTGAGCTCGGGGCTCTGTGGTGCTGTCTGTGTGTGAGCTCGGGGCTCTGTGGTGCTGTCTGTGTGTGAGCTCGGGGCTCTGTGTGTGAGCTCGGGACTCTGTGTGTGAGCTCGGGGCTCTGTGGTGCTGTCTGTGTGTGAGCTCGGGGCTCTGTGGTGCTGTCTGTGTGTGAGCTCGGGGCTCTGGGTTGCTGTCTGTGTGTGAACTCGGGGATCTGTGGTGCTGTCTGTGTGTGAGCTCGGGGCTCTGTGGTGCTGTCTGTGTGTGAACTCGGGGCTCTGTGGTGCTGTCTGTGTGTGAGCTCGGGGCTATGTGGTGCTGTCTGTGTGTGAGCTCGGGGCTCTGTGTGTGAGCTCGGGGCTCTGTGTGTGAGCTCGGGACTCTGTGTGTGAGCTCGGGGCTCTGTGGTGCTGTCTGTGTGTGAGCTCGGGGCTCTGTGTGTGAGCTCGGGGCTCTGTGGTGCTGTCTGTGTGCAGGAGGGCGAGCTGGCTCGCCTGTCTAAGGCGCGAGAGCAGGAGCTGGAGTACCAGCGCGAGATGAACAGGCTGGAGGTGGAGAAGCAGGAGAAGATCGCCGCCATCGAGAGCCGCAAGTTCAAGGACATGATCGAGAGCATCGGGGCCGAGACCATCCGAGAGATCGCCAGAGCTGGACCAGAGCTTCAGGTACTGCGTCTGCAGAGCACTGACCCCTCTCTCTCAGTGCAGTGTTAATGTACTGGAGTGTCCAGTCAGTGTGTGGGTATTAACCCCTCTCTCTCAGTGCAGTGTTAATGTACTGGAGTGTCCAGTCAGTGTGTGTGTATTAACCCCTCTCTCTCTCAGTGCAGTGTTAATGTACTGGAGTGTCCAGTCAGTGTGTGGGTATTAACCCCTCTCTCTCAGTGCAGTGTTAATGTACTGGAGTGTCCAGTCAGTGTGTGTGTATTAACCCCTCTCTCTCTCAGTGCAGTGTTAATGTACTGGAGTGTCCAGTCAGTGTGTGTGTATTAACCCCTCTCTCTCTCAGTGCAGTGTTAATGTACTGGAGTGTCCAGTCAGTGTGTCTGTATTAACCCCTCTCTCTCTCAGTGCAGTGTTAATGTACTGGAGTGTCCAGTCAGTGTGTCTGTATTAACCCCCCTCTCTCTCTCAGTGCAGTGTTCATGTACTGGAGTGTCCAGTCAGTGTGTCTGTATGAACCCCTCTCTCTCTCAGTGCAGTGTTAATGTACCGGAGTGTCCAGTCAGTGTGTGTGTATTAACCCCTCTCTCTCTCTCAGTGCAGTGTTAATTTACTGGAGTGTCCAGTCAGTGTGTCTGTATGAACCCCTCTCTCTCTCAGTGCAGTGTTAATGTACCGGAGTGTCCAGTCAGTGTGTGTGTATTAACCCCTCTCTCTCTCTCAGTGCAGTGTTAATGTACTGGAGTGTCCAGTCAGTGTGTCTGTATGAACCCCTCTCTCTCAGTGCAGTGTTAATGTACTGGAGTGTCCAGTCAGTGTGTCTGTATTAACCCCTCTCTCTCTCTCAGTGCAGTGTTAATGTACTGGAGTGTCCAGTCAGTGTGTGTGTATTAACCCCCCTCTCTCTCAGTGCAGTGTTAATGTACTGGAGTGTCCAGTCAGTGTGTCTGTATGAACCCCTCTCTCTCAGTGCAGTGTTAATGTACTGGAGTGTCCAGTCAGTGTGTCTGTATTAACCCCTCTCTCTCTCTCAGTGCAGTGTTAATGTACCGGAGTGTCCAGTCAGTGTGTGTGTATTAACCCCTCTCTCTCTCTCAGTGCAGTGTTAATGTACTGGAGTGTCCAGTCAGTGTGTCTGTATGAACCCCTCTCTCTCTCAGTGCAGTGTTAATGTACCGGAGTGTCCAGTCAGTGTGTGTGTATTAACCCCTCTCTCTCTCTCAGTGCAGTGTTAATGTACTGGAGTGTCCAGTCAGTGTGTCTGTATGAACCCCTCTCTCTCAGTGCAGTGTTAATGTACTGGAGTGTCCAGTCAGTGTGTCTGTATTAACCCCTCTCTCTCTCTCAGTGCAGTGTTAATGTACTGGAGTGTCCAGTCAGTGTGTGTGTATTAACCCCTCTCTCTCTCTCAGTGCAGTGTTAATGTACTGGAGTGTCCAGTCAGTGTGTGTGTATTAACCCCCCTCTCTCTCAGTGCAGTGTTAATGTACTGGAGTGTCCAGTCAGTGTGTCTGTATGAACCCCTCTCTCTCAGTGCAGTGTTAATGTACTGGAGTGTCCAGTCAGTGTGTCTGTATTAACCCCTCTCTCTCTCAGTGCAGTGTTAATGTACTGGAGTGTCCAGTCAGTGTGTGTGTATTAACCCCCCTCTCTCTCAGTGCAGTGTTAATGTACTGGAGTGTCCAGTCAGTGTGTCTGTATTAACCCCTCTCTCTCTCAGTGCAGTGTTAATGTACTGGAGTGTCCAGTCAGTGTGTGTGTATTAACCCCTCTCTCTCTGTCTCTCCAGGTGAAGATGCTCCAGTCTCTGGGTCTCCAGTCCACGCTGATCACTGACGGCTCTTCCCCCATCAATCTCTTCACCACGGCCAACGGCCTGCTGGGGGCGCTGCCGAGCTCTGGGCCGAAGGAGTGAGGGGGGGAGGGGCTGGAAGGAAGGAGAAGGCCCGACACCAGACGCTGAGCTTTTCCGATGGCTGATCTGCTCTTCCGAAGTGGGGCTGGGTGGGGCAGACGAGCCACTCGCTGTCTCTGCCGGCTCGTCTGTGATCACCCCTCTCAGATTGTCCAATAAACCAATGGTTAATTGCAGAGGAGTCTCTCGTGTTATCTGTGACGCGCCTGGGCGGCTCGTTCCACTCTCTGTGTTGTGGGATCTAGACCATGACTTCCTATGTATTGTCTGCTCTAGATCAGCCCTTCCAGTGTTTGTCTATATTCTAGATCAACAGTTCCTGTGTTGTCTGGTCTAGACCAAGACTTCCTAGAGCAGTGCCTGCTCTAGACCAGCGCCTCCTGACTCGTGTCTGCTCTAGTTCACCACTCGTCTCGTGCCTGCTCTAGACCAGCTCTTCCTGACTCGTGCCTGCTCTAGTTCACCACTTGGCTCGTGCCTGCTCCAGACCAGCTCTTCCTGACTCGTGCGTGCTCTAGACCAGCTCTTCCTGACTCGTGCCTGCTCTAGACCAGCTCTTCCTGTCTCGTGTCTGCTCTAGTTCACCACTTGGCTCGTGTCTGCTCCAGACCAGCTCTTCCTGACTCGTGCCTGCTCTAGACCAGCTCTTCCTGACTCGTGTCTGCTCTAGACCAGCTCTTCCTGTCTCGTGTCTGCTCTAGTTCACCACTTGGCTCGTGCCTGCTCCAGACCAGCTCTTCCTGTCTCGTGTCTGCTCTAGTTCACCACTTGTCTCGTGCCTGCTCCAGACCAGCTCTTCCTGACTCGTGCCTGCTCTAGACCAGCTCTTCCTGACTCGTGTCTGCTCTAGTTTACCACTTGTCTCGTGCCTGCTCCAGACCAGCTCTTCCTGACTCGTGCCTGCTCTAGACCAGCTCTTCCTGACTCGTGTCTGCTCTAGTTCACCACTTGGCTCGTGTCTGCTCCAGACCAGCTCTTCCTGTCTCGTGTCTGCTCTAGTTCACCACTTGTCTCGTGCCTGCTCCAGACCAGCTCTTCCTGACTCGTGCCTGCTCTAGACCAGCTCTTCCTGACTCGTGTCTGCTCTAGTTCACCACTTGTCTCGTGCCTGCTCCAGACCAGCTCTTCCTGACTCGTGCCTGCTCTAGACCAGCTCTTCCTGACTCGTGTCTGCTCTAGTTCACCACTTGGCTCGTGTCTGCTCTAGTTCACCACTTGTCTCGTGCCTGCTCCAGACCAGCTCTTCCTGACTCATGCCTGCTCTAGTTCACCACTCGTCTCGTGCCTGCTCTAGACCAGCTCTTCCTGACTCGTGTCTGCTCTAGTTCACCACTTGTCTCGTGTCTGCTCTAGACCAGCTCTTCCTGACTCGTGCCTGCTCTAGACCAGCTCTTCCTGACTTGTCTGCTCTAGTTCACCACTTGACTCGTGCCTGCTCCAGACCAGCTCTTCCTGACTCGTGCCTGCTCTAGACCAGCTCTTCCTGACTCGTGCCTGCTCTAGTTCACCACTTGTCTTGCGTCTGCTCTAGACCAGCTCTTCCTGACTCATGTCTGCTCTAGATGAATGCCCCTGGCGAACTGCATCTTTCGGGGGTGACTTGACCACACAGCTGTCAGCACGTTGTGCTTTCCTGTTCCAACTGTTTAACGGTTCAAGGGTTTAGTTTTCAACGGTTCAAGTGATTGGTTCAGTGTTCTCTGTTCAGCACTGTTCTTCAAACACTGCTGCAGGGATCAGAGAGACCTGCGGGGCCCACAGCTCATGTGCTGGACAAGAACCTCAGAACCGTCCCGCCTCCGTCTGTGTGAGGAAACCCGAGTCTCGCATCAGCAGGGACAGGAGACCAGGGTGGGGACAGGCTGTTTAATTCCAAATGAACAATATGTACAAAGCATTTATTATCCCTACAGACAAGGAAATAGTTTGGTGACTGACAGATTATAATTAAACTCCACTGACAGAGCAGTCTGAGACTCTCCAGGCTGGACTGGTCTGACTGGACTGGGAGCTGGATGAGTTCTGAACTGGGATTCTAATCAGACTCCACTGACACTGACAGAGCAGTCTGAGACTCTCCAGGCTGGACTGGTCTGACTGGACTGGGAGCTGGATGAGTTCTTCACTGGGATTATAATCAGACTCCACTGACACTGACAGAGCAGTCTGAGACTCTCCAGGCTGGACTGGACTGGGAGCTGGATGAGTTCTGAACTGGGATTATAATCAGACTCCACTGACACTGACAGAGCAGTCTGAGACTCTCCAGGCTGGACTGGACTGACTGGACTGGGAGCTGGATGAGTTCTGAACTGGGATTATAATCAGACTCCACTGACACTGACAGAGCAGTCTGAGACTCTCCAGGCTGGACTGGACTGACTGGACTGAGAGCTGGATGAGTTCTGGACTGGGATTATAATCAGACTCCACTGACACTGACAGAGCAGTCTGAGACTCTCCAGGCTGGACTGGACTGACTGGACTGGGAGCTGGATGAGTTCTGAACTGGGATTATAATCAGACTCCACTGACACTGACAGAGCAGTCTGAGACTCTCCAGGCTGGACTGGACTGACTGGACTGGGAGCTGGATGAGTTCTGGACTGGGATTATAATCAGACTCCACTGACACTGACAGAGCAGTCTGAGACTCTCCAGGCTGGACTGGACTGACTGGGCTGGGAGCTGGATGAGTTTTTGTACCACAGTAGGGAGAGGTTCATCGCAGGACACACACCCACAGACGCACACTCCCAGCCCGGGGCCAGTTTCCCCAGTACCCCTCTAACCCCCAGCATGTCTCGGGCCTGGGAGAGGAAACCCACCCCAACGGGGCGAGCCCAGACAGACAGACAGACAGACGGACAGACAGACGGACAGACCCAGTGGAGAGGAGCTCCTCCAGTCTGTCTCTCTCTCCTGCTGTAAGACAGACAGACAGACAGCGCCCCCTAGTAGCGGCGCTGGCGGGGGGAGAAGATGTGGCTGGGGTCTGTGCAGCTCTGCGAGCCGGGCGCGGGCGGCGGGATGGGAGGGGCGCCTGTCTCGGGGTCTCCAGCCTGAACAGGTCCCGGCCCGTCTGCAGGATGTGCTCCTCCAGCCGGCGGTGACGCTTCATGTCGGACAGAACCTTGTCTAGACGGGCCTCCCGGCGCTGAGACCGGGCCGAGGACCCTGAAGAGAGAGAGAGAGGGGTTAATACACACACACTGAGAGAGAGAGAAAGAGAGAGAGAGGGGTTAATACACACACTGAGAGAGAGAGAGTGGGGGGGTTAATACACACACACACTGAGAGAGAGAGAGGGGTTAATACACACACACTGAGAGAGAGAGGGGTTAATACACACACACTGAGAGAGAGAGAGAGAGGGGTTAATACACACACACTGAGAGAGAGAGAGAGGGGGTTAATACACACACTGAGAGAGAGAGAGGGGTTAATACACACACACACTGAGAGAGAGAGAGAGAGAGAGGGGTTAATAAATACACACACACAGAGAGAGAGAGAGAGGGGTTAATACACACACACAGAGAGAGAGAGAGAGGGGTTAATACACACACAGAGAGAGAGAGAGAGGGGTTAATACACACACACACACACTGAGAGAGAGGGGGGTTAATACACACACACTGAGAGAGAGAGAGGGGTTAATACAGAAACACTGAGAGAGAGAGAGGGGTTAATACACACACACTGAGAGAGAGAGAGAGAGGGGTTAATACACACACACACACTGAGAGAGAGAGAGAGAGGGGTTAATACACACACACAGAGAGAGAGAGAGGGGGGTTAATACACACACACAGAGAGAGAGAGAGGGGGGTTAATACACACAGAGAGAGAGAGAGAGGGGTTAATACACACACACACTGAGAGAGAGAGGGGTTAATACACACACACTGACTGGACACTCCAGTACATTACCACTGCACTGAGAGAGAGAGGGGTTAATACAGACACACTGACTGGACACTCCAGTACATTAACACTGCACTGAGAGAGAGAGGGGTTAATACAGACACACTGACTGGACACTCCAGTACATTAACACTGCACTGAGAGAGAGAGGGGTTAAGACACACACACTGACTGGACACTCCAGTACATGAACACTGCACTGAGAGAGAGAGAGGGGGGTTAATACACACACACACTGAGAGAGAGGGGGGTTAATACACACACACAGAGAGAGAGGGGTTAATACACACACACAGAGAGAGAGAGAGGGGTTAATACACACACACTGACTGGACACTCCAGTACATTAACACTGCACTGAGAGAGAGAGAGGGGTTAATACAGACACACTGACTGGACACTCCAGTACTTTAACACTGCACTGAGAGAGAGGGGGGTTAATACACACACACTGACTGGACACTCCAGTACATTAACACTGCACTGAGAGAGAGAGGGGTTAATACAGACACACTGACTGGACACTCCAGTACATTAACACTGCACTGAGAGAGAGAGAGGGGTTAATACACACACACTGACTGGACACTCCAGTACATTAACACTGCACTGAGAGAGAGAGGGGTTAATACACACACACTGACTGGACACTCCAGTACATTAACACTGCACTGAGAGAGAGAGAGGGGTTAATACACACACACTAACTGGACACTCCAGTACATTAACACTGCACTGAGAGAGAGAGGGGTTCATACAGACACACTGACTGGACACTCCAGTACATTAACACTGCACTGAGAGAGAGAGGGGTTAATACAGACACACTGACTGGACACTCCAGTACATTAACACTGCACTGAGAGAGAGAGGGGTTAATACAGACACACTGACTGGACACTCCAGTACATTAACACTGCACTGAGAGAGAGAGGGGTTAATACAGACACACTGACTGGACACTCCAGTACATTAACACTGCACTGAGAGAGAGAGGGGTTCATACACACACACTGACTGGACACTCCAGTACATTAACACTGCACTGAGAGAGAGAGGGGTTAATACACACACACTGACTGGACACTCCAGTACATTAACACTGCACTGAGAGAGAGTGGGGTTAATACAGACACACTGACTGGACACTCCAGTACATTAACACTGCACTGAGAGAGAGAGGGGTTAATACAGACACACTGACTGGACACTCCAGTACATGAACACTGCACTGAGAGAGAGAGGGGTTCATACAGACACACTGACTGGACACTCCAGTACATTAACACTGCACTGAGAGAGAGAGGGGTTCATACAGACACACTGACTGGACACTCCAGTACATTAACACTGCACTGAGAGAGGGAGAGGGGTTCATACAGACACACTGACTGGACACTCCAGTACATTAACACTGCACTGAGAGAGAGGGGTTAATACAGACACACTGACTGGACACTCCAGTACATTAACACTACACTGAGAGAGAGAGGGGGGTTAATACAGACACACTGACTGGACACTCCAGTACATTAACACTGCACTGAGAGAGAGAGGGGTTAATACACACACACTGACTGGACACTCCAGTACATGAACACTGCACTGAGAGAGAGAGGGGTTCATACAGACACACTGACTGGACACTCCAGTACATTAACACTGCACTGAGAGAGAGAGGGGTTCATACAGACACACTGACTGGACACTCCAGTACATTAACACTGCACTGAGAGAGAGAGGGGTTCATACACACACACTGACTGGACACTCCAGTACATTAACACTGCACTGAGAGAGAGAGGGGTTAATACACACACACTGACTGGACACTCCAGTACATTAACACTGCACTGAGAGAGGGGGGGGGTTCATACAGACACACTGACTGGACACTCCAGTACATTAACACTGCACTGAGAGAGAGAGGGGTTCATACAGACACACAGACTGGACACTCCAGTACATTAACACTGCACTGAGAGAGAGGGGTTAATACAGACACACTGACTGGACACTCCAGTACATTAACACTACACTGAGAGAGAGAGAGGGGTTCATACAGACACACTGACTGGACACTCCAGTACATTAACACTGCACTGAGAGAGAGAGGGGTTCATACAGACACACTGACTGGACACTCCAGTACATTAACACTGCACTGAGAGAGAGAGGGGTTCATACAGACACACTGACTGGACACTCCAGTACATTAACACTGCACTGAGAGAGAGAGGGGTTAATACAGACACACTGACTGGACACTCCAGTACATTAACACTGCACTGAGAGAGAGAGGGGTTAATACACACACACTGACTGGACACTCCAGTACATTAACACTGCACTGAGAGAGAGAGGGGTTAATACACACACACTGACTGGACACTCCAGTACATTAACACTGCACTGAGAGAGAGAGAGGGGTTAATACAGACTCACTGACTGGACACTCCAGTACATTAACACTGCACTGAGAGAGAGAGGGGTTCATACAGACACACTGACTGGACACTCCAGTACATTAACACTGCACTGAGAGAGAGAGAGAGGGGTTCATACACACACACTGACTGGACACTCCAGTACATTAACACTGCACTGAGAGAGAGAGGGGTTAATACAGACACACTGACTGGACACTCCAGTACTTTAACACTGCACTGAGAGAGAGGGGGGTTAATACAGACACACTGACTGCAAACAGGGGGACAGTGGAGGGTGAGCAGAGAGAATGGGGTACCTGGAGTTCTGCGACGGTTGATGTAGGTGTTTTTCGGGGTCACAGGAGTTGGTTCATCATCAAAGTCAAACTCTGTTGGACTGGGAGCCCTATAAACAGAAGATAAAGAGTGAAGAGTGAAATAACACAGGACATCCTTCTCATCATCTCTGTGTGCAGTCTCACTTTCTCTGACACTCCTCTCCCTCTCCTCCTCCGAGTCCAGACTCACCTGTCTCTCTCCTCCTCCGAGTCCAGACTCACCTGTCTCTCTCCCTCTCCTCCCTCTCTCTCCTCTCCCTCTCCTCCTGCCAGTCCAGACTCACCTGTCTCGCTCCCTCTCCTCCCGCCAGTCCAGACTCACCTGTCCTCTCTCCCTCTCCTCTCCCTCTCCTCCTGTGAGTCCAGACTCATCTGTCTCTCTCCCTCTCCTCCCTCTTTCTCCTCTCCCTCTCCTCCTGCCAGTCCAGACTCACCTGTCTCTCTCCCTCTCCTCCCTCTCTCTCCTCTCCCTCTCCTCCTGCCAGTCCAGACTCACCTGTCTCTCTCCCTCTCCTCCTGCCAGTCCAGACTCACCTGTCTCTCTCCCTCTCCTCCCTCTCTCTCCTCTCCCTCTCCTCCCGCCAGTCCAGACTCACCTGTCTCTCTCCTCTCCTCCCGCCAGTCCAGACTCACCTGTCTCTTTCCCTCACCTCCCGCCAGTCCAGACTCACCTGTCTCTCTCCCTCTCCTCCTGCCAGTCCAGACTCACCTGTCTCTCTCCCTCTCCTCCTGCCAGTCCAGACTCACCTGTCTCTCTCCCTCTCCTCCTGCCAGTCCAGACTCACCTGTCTCTCTCCCTCTCCTCCCTCTCCTCCTGCCAGTCCAGACTCACCTGTCTCTCTCCCTCTCCTCCCTCTCTCTCCTCTCCCTCTCCTCCTGCCAGTCCAGACTCACCTGTCTCTCTCCCTCTCCTCCCGCCAGTCCAGACTCACCTGTCTCTCTCCCTCACCTCCCGCCAGTCCAGACTCACCTGTCTCTCTCCCTCTCCTCCTGCCAGTCCAGACTCACCTGTCTCTCTCCCTCTCCTCCCGCCAGTCCAGACTCACCTGTCTCTCTCCCTCTCCTCCCTCTCTCTCCTCCCCTCTCCTCCTGCGAGTCCAGACTCACCTGTCTCTCTCCCTCTCCTCCCTCTCCTCTCCCTCTCCTCCTGCCAGTCCAGACTCACCTGTCTCTCTCCCTCTCCTCCTGCCAGTCCAGACTCACCTGTCTCTCTCCCTCTCCTCCCTCTCTCTCCTCTCCCTCTCCTCCTGCCAGTCCAGACTCACCTGTCTCTCTCCCTCTCCTCCTCTCTTTCCTCTCCCTCTCCTCCTGCCAGTCCAGACTCACCTGTCTCTCTCCCTCTCCTCCTGCCAGTCCAGACTCACCTGTCTCTCTCCCTCTCCTCCCTCTCTCTCCTCTCCCTCTCCTCCTGCCAGTCCAGACTCACCTGTCTCTCTCCCTCTCCTCCCTCTCTCTCCTCTCCCTCTCCTCCTGCCAGTCCAGACTCACCTGTCTCGCTCCCTCTCCTCCCGCCAGTCCAGACTCACCTGTCTCTCTCCCTCTCCTCCTGCCAGTCCAGACTCACCTGTCTCTCTCCCTCTCCTCCCTCTCTCTCCTCTCCCTCTCCTCCTGCCAGTCCAGACTCACCTGTCTCTCTCCCTCTCCTCCTGCCAGTCCAGACTCACCTGTCTCTCTCCCTCTCCTCCCTCTCTCTCCTCTCCCTCTCCTCCCGCCAGTCCAGACTCACCTGTCTCTCTCCCTCTCCTCCCCTCTCTCTCCTCTCCCTCTCCTCCTGCCAGTCCAGACTCACCTGTCTCTCTCCCTCTCCTCCTGCCAGTCCAGACTCACCTGTCTCTCTCCCTCTCCTCCCTCTCTCTCCTCTCCCTCTCCTCCTGCCAGTCCAGACTCACCTGTCTCTCTCCCTCTCCTCCCGCCAGTCCAGACTCACCTGTCTCTCTCCCTCTCCTCTCCCTCTCCCCTCTCTCCTCCCGCCAGTCCAGACTCACCTGTCTCTCTCCCTCTCCTCCTGCCAGTCCAGACTCACCTGTCTCTCTCCCTCTCTCTCCTCTCCCTCTCCTCCTGCCAGTCCAGACTCACCTGTCTCTCTCCCTCTCCTCCTGCCAGTCCAGACTCACCTGTCTCTCTCCCTCTCCTCCCTCTCTCTCCTCTCCCTCTCCTCCCGCCAGTCCAGACTCACCTGTCTCTCTCCCTCTCCTCCCCCTCTCTCTCCTCTCCCTCTCCTCCTGCCAGTCCAGACTCACCTGTCTCTCTCC
>NC_090699.1:2401413-2416413 GCF_040954835.1 Lepisosteus oculatus
CCCTGTGAGTCCAGACTCCATCTGTCCTCTCTCCCTCTCCTCCCTCTTTCTCCTCTCCCTCTCCTCCTGCCCAGTCCAGACTCACTGTCTCTCTCCCTCTCCTCCCTCTCTCTCCTCTCCCTCTCCTCCTGCCAGTCCAGACTCACCTGTCTCTCTCCATCTCCTCCTGCCAGTCCAGACTCACCTGTCTCTCTCCCTCTCCTCCCTCTCTCTCCTCTCCCTCTCCTCCCCGCCAGTCCAGACTCACCTGTCTCTCTACTCTCCTCCCGCCAGTCAGACTCACCTGTCTCTTTCCCTCACCTCCCCGTCAGTCCAGACTCACCTGTCTCTCTCCCTCTCCTCCTGCCCAGTCCAGACCACCTGTCTCTTCCCTCTCCTCCTTCCTGTCCAGACTCACCTGTCTCTCTCCCTCTCCTCCTGCCAGTCCAGACTCACCTGTCCTCTCCTCCCTCTCCTCCCTCTCCTCCTGCCTCCAGACTCACTTGTCTCTCTCCTCCTCCTCCCTCTCTCTCCTCTCCCTCTCCTCCTGCAGTCCAGACTCACCTGTTCTCTCCTCTCCTCCCCGCCAGTCCAGACCTACCTGTCTCTCTCCCTCACCTCCCGCCAGTCCAGACTCACCTGTCTCTCTCCCTCTCCTCCTGCCAGTCCTGACTCACCTGTCTCTCTCCCTCTCCTCCCGCCAGTCCAGACTCACCTGTCTCTCTCTCTCCTCCCCTCTTCCTCCCTCTCCTCCTGCGAGTCCAGACTCACCTGTCTCTCTCCCTCTCCTCCCTCTCCTCTCCCTCTCCTCCTGCCCAGTCCAGACTCACCTGTCTCTCTCCCTCCTCCTGCGTCAGACCTCACCCCTGTCTCTCTCCCCTCTCCTCCCTCTCTTCTCCTCTCCTCCTGCCAGTCCAGAACTCACCTGTCTTCTCCCTCTCCTCCCTCTTCTCCCCTCCCTCCTCCTGCCAGTCCAGACTCACCTGTCTCTCTTCCCTCTCCTCCTGCCAGTCCCAGACTCACCTGTCTCTCTCCCTCTCCTCCCTCTCTCTCTCCTCTCCCTCTCCTCCCTGCCAGTCCAGACTCACCTGTCTCTCTCCCCTCTCCCTCTCTCTTCCTCTCCCTCTCCTCCTGCCAGTCCAGACTCACCTGTCTCGCTCCCTCTCCTCCCGCCAGTCCAGACTCACCTGTCTCTCTCCCTCTCCTCCTGCCAGTCCAGACTCACCTGTCTCTCTCCCTCTCCTCCCTCTCTCTCCTCTCCCTCTCCTCCTGCCAGTCCAGACTCACCTGTCTCTCTCCCTCTCCTCTGCCAGTCCAGACTCACCTGTCTCTCTCCCTCTCCTCCCTCTCTCTCCTCTCCCCTCTCCTCCGCCAGTCCAGACTCACCTGTCTCTCTCCCTCTCCTCCCCTTCTCCTCTCCCTCTCCTCCTGCCAGTTCCAGACTCACCTGTCTCTCTCCCTCTCCTCCTGCCAGTCCAGACTCACCTGTCTCTCTCCCTCTCCTCCCTCTCTCTCCTCTCCCTCTCCTCCTGCCAGTCCAGACTCACCTGTCTCGCTCCCTCTCCCTCCCGCCAGTCCAGACTCACCTGTCTCTCTCCCTCTCCTCTCCCTCTCCTCCCGCAGTCCAGACTCACCTGTCTCTCTCCCTCTCCTCCTGCCAGTCCAGACTCACCTGTCTCTCTCTCCCTCTCTCTCCTCTCCCTCTCTCCTGCCAGTCCAGACTCACCTGTCTCTCTCCCTCTCCTCCTGCCAGTCCAGACTCACCTGTCTCTCTCCCTCTCCTCCCTCTCTCTCCTCTCCCTCTCCTCCCGCCAGTCCAGACTCACCTGTCTCTCTCCCTCTCCTCCCTCTCTCTCTCTCCCTCTCCTCCTGCCAGTCCAGGACTCACCTGTCTCTCTCCCTCTCCTCCTGCCAGTCCAGACTCACCTGTCTCTCTCCCTCTCCTCCCTCTCTCTCCTCTCCCTCTCCTCCCGCCAGTCCAGACTCACCTGTTCTCTCTCCCTCTCCTCCTGCCAGTCCAGACTCACCTGTCTCTCTCCTCCCTCCCTCTCTCTCCTCTCCCTCTCCTCCTGCCAGTCCAGACTCACCTGTCTCTCTCCCTCTCCTCCCTGCCAGTCCAGACTCACCTGTCTCTCTCTCCCTCTCCTCCCTCTCTCTCCTCTCTCCCTCTCCTCCCGCCAGTCCAGACTCACCTGTCTCTCTCCCTCTCCTCCTGCCAGTCCAGACTCACCTGTCTCTCTCCCTCTCCCTCCTCTCTCTCCTCTCCCTCTCCTCCCGCCAGTCCAGACTCACCTGTCTCTCTCCCTCTCCTCCCTCTCTCTCCTCTCCCTCTCCTCCTGCCAGTCCAGACTCACCTGTCTCTCTCCCTCCTCCTCCCTCTCTCTCCCTCTCCCTCTCTCCCGCCAGTCCAGACTCACCTGTCTCGCTCCCTCTCCTCCCGCCAGTCCAGACTCACCTGTCTCTTTCCCTCACCTCCCGCCAGTCCAGACTCACCTGTCTCTCTCCCTCTCCTCCTGCCAGTCCAGACTCACCTGTCTCTCTCCCTCTCCCTCCCTCTCTCTCCTCTCCCTCTCCTCCCGCCAGTCCAGACTCACCTGTCTCTCTCCCTCTCCTCCCTCTCTCTCCTCTCCCTCTCCTCCTGCCAGTCCAGACTCACCTGTCTCTCTCCCTCTCCTCCTGCCAGTCCAGACTCACCTGTCTCTCTCCCTCTCCTCCTGCCAGTCCAGACTCACCTGTCTCTCTCCCTCTCCTCCCTCTCTCTCCTCTCCCTCTCCTCCCGCCAGTCCAGACTCACCTGTCTCTCTCCCTCTCCTCCCGCCAGTCCAGACTCACCTGTCTCTTTCCCTCACCTCCCGCCAGTCCAGACTCACCTGTCTCTCTCCCTCTCCTCCTGCCAGTCCAGACTCACCTGTCTCTCTCCCTCTCCTCCTGCCAGTCCAGACTCACCTGTCTCTCTCCCTCTCCTCCTGCCAGTCCAGACTCACCTGTCTCTCTCCCTCTCCTCCTCCTCTCCTCTCCCTCTCCTCCTGCCAGTCCAGACTCACCTGTCTCTCTCCCTCTCCTCCCGCCAGTCCCAGACTCACCTGTCTCTCCCCTCACCTCCCGCCAGTCCAGACTCACCTGTCTCTCTCCCTCTCCTCCTGCCAGTCCAGACTCACCTGTCTCTCTCCCTCTCCTCCCGCCAGTCCAGACTCACCTGTCTCTCTCCCTCTCCTCCCTCTCTCTCCTCCCCCCTCTCCTCCTGCGAGTCCAGACTCACCTGTCTCTCTCCCTCTCCTCCCTCTCTCTCCTCTCCCCTCCTCCTGCCAGTCCAGACTCACCTGTCTCTCTCCCTCTCCCTCCTGCCAGTCCAGACTCACCTGTCTCTCTCCCTCTCCTCCCTCTCTCTCCTCTCCCTCTCCTCCTGCCAGTCCAGACTCACCTGTCTCTCTCCCTCTCCTCCCTCTCTTTCCTCTCCCTCTCTCCTGCCAGTCCAGACTCACCTGTCTCTCTCCCTCTCCTCCTGCCAGTCCAGACTCACCTGTCTCTCTCCCTCTCCTCCCTCTCTCTCCTCTCCCTCTCCTCCTGCCAGTCCAGACTCACCTGTCTCTCTCCCTCTCCTCCCGCCAGTCCAGACTCACCTGTCTCTCCCTCTCCTCCTGCCAGGTCCAGACTCACCTGTCTCTCCTCCCTCTCCTCCTGCCAGTCCAGACTCACCTGTCTCTCTCCCTCTCCTCCCTCTCTCTCCTCTCCCTCTCCTCCTGCCAGTCCAGACTCACCTGTCTCTCTCCCTCTCCTCCCGCCAGTCCAGACTCACCTGTCTCTCTCCCTCACCTCCCCGCCAGTCCAGACTCACCTGTCTCTCTCCCTCACCTCCCGCCAGTCCAGACTCACCTGTCTCTCTCTCCCTCTCCTCCTGCCAGTCCAGACTCACCTGTCTCTCTCCCTCTCCTCCCGCCAGTCCAGACTCACCTGTCTCTCTCCCTCTCCTCCCTCTCTCTCCTCCCCCTCTCCTCCTGCGAGTCCAGACTCACCTGTCTCTCTCCCTCTCCTCCCTCTCTCTCCTCTCCCTCTCCTCCTGCCAGTCCAGACTCACCTGTCTCTCTCCCTCTCCTCCTGCCAGTCCAGACTCACCTGTCTCTCTCCCCTCTCCTCCCCTCTCTCCTCTCCCTCTCCTCCTGCCAGTCCAGACTCACCTGTCTCTCTCCCTCTCCTCCCTCTCTTTCCTCTCCCTCTCCTCCTGCCAGTCCAGACTCACCTGTCTCTCTCCCTCTCCTCCTGCCAGTCCAGACTCACCTGTCTCTCTCCCTCTCCCCTCTCTCTCTCCTCTCCCTCTCCTCCTGCCAGTCCAGACTCACCTGTCTCTCTCCCTCTCCTCCCTCTCTCTCCTCTCCCTCTCCTCCTGCCAGTCCAGACTCACCTGTCTCGCTCCCTCTCCTCCCGCCAGTCCAGACTCACCTGTCTCTCTCCCTCTCCTCTCCCTCTCCTCCCGCCAGTCCAGACTCACCTGTCTCTCTCCCTCTCCTCCTGCCAGTCCAGACTCACCTGTCTCTCTCCCTCTCCTCCCTCTCTCTCCTCTCCCTCTCCTCCTGCCAGTCCAGACTCACCTGTCTCTCTCCCTCTCCTCCTGCCAGTCCAGACTCACCTGTCTCTCTCCCTCTCCTCCCTCTCTCTCCTCTCCCTCTCCTCCTGCCAGTCCAGACTCACCTGTCTCGCTCCCTCTCCTCCCCGCCAGTCCAGACTCACCTGTCCTCTCTCCCTCTCCTCTCCTCTCTCCTCCCGCCAGTCCAGACTCACCTGTCTCTCTCCCTCTCCTCCTGCCAGTCCAGACTCACCTGTCTCTCTCCCTCTCCTCCCTCTCTCTCCTCTCCCTCTCCTCCTGCCAGTCCAGACTCACCTGTCTCTCTCCCTCTCCTCCTGCCAGTCCAGACTCACCTGTCTCTCTCCCTCTCCTCCCTCTCTCTCCTCTCCCTCTCCTCCCGCCAGTCCAGACTCACCTGTCCTCTCTCCCTCTCCTCCCTCTCTCTCCTCTCCCTCTCCTCCTGCCAGTCCAGACTCACCTGTCTCTCTCCCTCTCCTCCTGCCAGTCCAGACTCACCTGTCTCTCTCCCTCTCCTCCCTCTCCTCTCCTCTCCCTCTCCTCCCGCCAGTCCAGACTCACCTGTCTCTCTCCCTCTCCTCCTGCCAGTCCAGACTCACCTGTCTCTCTCCCTCTCCTCCCTCTCTCTCCTCTCCCTCTCCTCCCGCCAGTCCAGACTCACCTGTCTCTCTCCCTCTCCTCCTGCCAGTCCAGACTCACCTGTCTCTCTCCCTCTCCTCCCTCTCTCTCCTCTCCCTCTCCTCCTGCCAGTCCAGACTCACCTGTCTCTCTCCCTCTCCTCCTGCCAGTCCAGACTCACCTGTCTCTCTCCCTCTCCTCCCTCTCTCTCCTCTCCCTCTCCTCCCGCCAGTCCAGACTCACCTGTCTCTCTCCCTCTCCTCCTGCCAGTCCAGACTCACCTGTCTCTCTCCCTCTCCTCCCTCTCTCTCCTCTCCCTCTCCTCCCGCCAGTCCAGACTCACCTGTCTCTCTCCCTCTCCTCCCTCTCTCTCCTCTCCCTCTCCTCCTGCCAGTCCAGACTCACCTGTCTCTCTCCCTCTCCTCCTGCCAGTCCAGACTCACCTGTCTCTCTCCCTCTCCTCCCTCTCTCTCCTCTCCCTCTCCTCCCGCCAGTCCAGACTCACCTGTCTCGCTCCCTCTCCTCCCGCCAGTCCAGACTCACCTGTCTCTCTCCCTCACCTCCCGCCAGTCCAGACTCACCTGTCTCTCTCCCTCTCCTCCTGCCAGTCCAGACTCACCTGTCTCTCTCCCTCTCCTCCCTCTCTCTCCTCTCCCTCTCCTCCCGCCAGTCCAGACTCACCTGTCTCTCTCCCTCTCCTCCCTCTCTCTCCTCTCCCTCTCCTCCTGCCAGTCCAGACTCACCTGTCTCTCTCCCTCTCCTCCTGCCAGTCCAGACTCACCTGTCTCTCTCCCTCTCCTCCCTCTCTCTCCTCTCCCTCTCCTCCTGCCAGTCCAGACTCACCTGTCTCTCTCCCTCTCCTCCCGGCAGTCCAGACTCACCTGGCTCTCTCCCTCTCCTCCTGCCAGTCCAGACTCACCTGTCTCTCTCCCTCTCCTCCCTCTCTTTCCTCTCCCTCTCCTCCTGCCAGTCCAGACTCACCTGTCTCTCTCCCTCTCCTCCTGCCAGTCCAGACTCACCTGTCTCTCTCCCTCTCCTCCTGCCAGTCCAGACTCACCTGTCTCTCTCCCTCTCCTCCCTCTCTCTCCTCTCCCTCTCCTCCTCCGAGTCCTCGCCGTCTCCCTCGGGGGAGCTGCTGTGCTCGGGGGTGGGGGGTCTGCGGGGCAGTGGGGGCAGGCTCAGCTCCAGGACGCCCCCCTGCGCGAGGATGCCGTACAGACGCTTGATCTCCTCTGGAGGGGGTGTCCAGTGCTCCGGGTCCTCGATCTCCTCGTCACTGCAGGGAACCCCCCACTCCTCCTTCTGCACTCTGTCCATCTCTCCACCTGGACCAGAGAGAGAGAGAGAGAGAGAGAGAGAGAGAGAGAGAGAGAGAGAGAGAGAGAGAGAGAGAGAGATTCTTACGCAATAAGAAGGAGGCTCTTCAACATCAACCCACCAACAAGAATCTGGCTCCAAATATTTGAAAGTGTAATCCAACCCATTGCCCTATACGGCAGTGAAGTTTGGGGTCCCCTCACAGACCAGGATTACACCCAATGGGACAAACACCCCACAGAAACTCTGCACATGGAGATCTGTAGAATCATCCTCCGTGTGCAGAGAAAAACTCCTAACAACGGGTGCAGGGCCGAATTAGGCCAGTACCCACTATTGATAAACATACAGAAAAGAATATTAAAGTATTGGCTACACCTAAAAAACAGCGACCAAAATTCCTACCACCACAAAGCCCTGCTCAGCCAAGAGCTGAGCCCAAAACAGAGCCCCCTGAGCCAGCTGGTCCTGAGGCTCACCGACCTGAGCCACACTGACACTAACCAGCCTCAGGACAGCACTGCTAGAGCACCACAACCCAGACTCAACCACATCACAGCACAGATCAAACAGCAATATCTCACACACTGGGACACACACACACAAACACAACATAAACTGGAATGCTACAGAACCTTAAACAGACAATACACACTAGCTGAATATTTGACCAAAATAAAAAATAACAAACAGAAACAGACCCTGACGAAGTACAGGCTCAGTGACCACAACCTGGCCATAGAAACTGGGCGACACAGGCAGACCTGGCTGCCCAGAGAGGACAGGCTGTGCTCCCACTGCCAGCAGGGAGAAATAGAGACAGAGGTGCACTTCCTACTGCACTGTGACAGATACTCTGGGATTAGAGAAACATTCTTCCCGAAATTCAGAAATCTAATCCCCGAGTTCCCACACCTGCCAAAACCACAACAGGTCCCAATCCTACTGGGAGAGGGAGGAGGGAACTCAGTTGATCTGGCAGCCCAGTATGTGATCTCCTGTCCCAGCCTGAGGAACAGTGAGTCCGTCTCCCAATAATGCTCCAGCCGCCTACAGTATATGTCAATATTATATAATATGTCTTTGTTGTAAATGTCTGTAACATGTCTGTAGATTTTATTTTACTTCTATTTTTTGTTTTGTTCTATGTTAATTTTATTATTTTTCTTTGCTTTGGCAACACTGATTGTACCCATCGGTCATGCTAATAAAGCATCTTGAATTGAATTGAATTGAGAGAGAGAGAGAGGGGGGTCACCACACACACAGTCTGGACACTGACACTGCACTGAGAGAGAGAGAGAGAGAGAGAGAGAGAGAGAGAGAGAGAGAGAGAGAGAGAGAGAGAGAGAGAGAGAGAGAGAGAGAGGTCACCACACACACAGTCTGGACACTGACACTGACACTGCACTGAGAGAGAGAGAGAGAGAGAGGTCACCACACACACAGTCTGGACACTGACACTGACACTGCACTGAGAGAGAGAGAGAGAGAGAGAGGTCACCACACACACAGTCTGGACACTGACACTGACACTGCACTGAGAGAGAGAGAGAGAGAGAGAGAGAGAGAGAGAGAGAGAGAGAGAGAGAGAGAGAGAGAGAGAGAGGTCACCACACACACACACTGGACAGAGAGAGAGGTCACCACACACACGCACGCAGCACACAGAACACTTTACCTTTATCTCCGTCCCTCTCTCCCTCTCCCTGCTGGGACTCCCCTGTCTCTCTGACACAATCTTCATCTTCCTCCTCCAGCTCTTCCTGCTCCTCTTTCTCCTCCTCTCCTCCGTCCTCAGCCTGCGCTGCTCTCTCTGGTCGCTCTCGCTCCCCAACACCCAGAGACTGGATCCCCTCTCTGAGGCAGGAGTCCGAGGACTCTGCAGACTGCATGAGTCTGAGAGAGAGAGGGGTTAATACAGACACTCCAGTACATGAACACTGCACTGAGAGAGAGAGGGGTTAATACACACACACTGACTGGACACTCCAGTACATTAACACTGCACTGAGAGAGAGAGGGGTTAATACAGATACACTGACTGGACACTCCAGTACATTAACACTGCACTGAGAGAGAGAGGGGTTAATACACACACACTGACTGGACACTCCAGTACATGAACACTGCACTGAGAGAGAGAGGGGTTAATACAGACACACACTGACTGGACATTCCAGTACATTAACACTGCACTGAGAGAGAGGGGGGTTAATACACACACACTGACTGGACACTCCAGTACATTAACACTGCACTGAGAGAGAGGGGGGTTCATACAGACACACTGACTGGACACTCCAGTACATTAACACTTCACTGAGAGAGAGAGAGAGAGAGAGAGAGAGGGGTTAATACAGACACACTGACTGGACACTCCAGTACATTAACACTGCACTGAGAGAGAGGGGTTAATACAGACACACTGACTGGACACTCCAGTACATTAACACTTCACTGAGAGAGAGAGAGAGAGAGAGAGGGGTTAATACAGACACACTGACTGGACACTCCAGTACATTAACACTGCACTGAGAGAGAGGGGTTCATACAGACACACTGACTGGACACTCCAGTACATGAACACTGCACTGAGAGAGAGAGGGGTTCATACAGACACACTGACTGGACACTCCAGTACATTAACACTGCACTGAGAGAGAGAGGGGTTCATACACACACACTGACTGGACACTCCAGTACATTAACACTGCACTGAGAGAGAGAGGGGTTCATACACACACACTGACTGGACACTCCAGTACATTAACACTGCACTGAGAGAGAGAGGGGTTAATACAGACACACTGACTGGACACTCCAGTACATTAACACTGCACTGAGAGAGAGAGGGGTTCATACACACACACTGACTGGACACTCCAGTACATTAACACTGCACTGAGAGAGAGGGGTTCATACACACACACTGACTGGACACTCCAGTACATTAACACTGCACTGAGAGAGAGAGGGGTTCATACAGACACACTGATATTTACCGTTCTCTATCTTCCAAGTACTAAAACAGCGCCGAAGACACTGAGTTGAAGACAAACATGGGACGAGAACTCCAGAGATGGTGATGGCGCAGGATACGATAAATCGACAGTGTTACAACAGGTGAAATTCATGGGTCAATTCAACCCGCCGCGAAGAACGTTTCCAACCTTCGGCGCCTAGTATCCACTGTAAACAAAGCGCCATCTTGGGCCACTTCCTCTTCCGGTTTCCGTCTGTCGTTCCTCTACTTCCGGCCCAGACGTGCGCTCACTCGCTCAATCCCGATTGGCCCGGTTGGTTAAAGACTCTTGTGATTGGTCTCCTTTGAAAGTTGGGTGGGCTCTTATGTCGTGGACGCTACTGCCTCAGCGATTTCACAGATCCGCGACCAATCACAGTCTAAGCCTTCCCGACGCCCCAGCCAAGCACAGCCCCCGGGTCTCTTTCTAACCCCGCCCACTGGAGGTGGCATCTTCATCGCCTCACCCAATCGCAGCTCGCCCTCCTTTCGCTTGCGTGACGTCAGGCCCTTCGGCGGGCGCTGATTGGTGGGATCGCCTGCCGCGAGGCCCCGAGCCCGCAGGTTTGAAAATCCTGTAACGGCCCGTGTTTGTGTGCGGCCCGCGGAGCCGCGCTGTGTCCGGTTTTTCTCTGTGTTTCTCCTGGGTTCATTTCACCTCCTCCACCCGTACCTGTACCCGAGGGACTGAAGCCACGCCGGGAGAGTTTGGAGCCGAGGTTCGGTAAGAGGCCGGCCGGTTCCGATCCGGGGTCGGGGTCGGGGAGTGAATTTCGGTGACCGGGCCGGGCCGGAGGATGAATTCACTCCGAGAAACTGCTTTATTTCTTCTTTTGGGGTTTCTTATTCTTATTTCTTCTTATTTTGGAGTATCTTTATTTCTATGTGGCTTTTTTTTTTGAGAAAAGGGGCTTCTCGGAGCGCTTTAGGGAACAACGGCAAAACAAACAAAACAAGAAACCCGCTCTGAGCCGGTGTCCGTCCGGCGCAGTCACACACACCCTGCACAGAGCAGGACTGAGGTCACACCCCTCAGGCCGGGGGGCTCTCTGGTACCCCTGGGGTACAGCAGGAGAAGCCCCTGCCACCCCCAGAGTGAAGACAGTCTTGGGGGACAGACAGGAGAGCAGAATTAGACGATGTGGATGAGCTCAGGCTGGGGGGCTCTCTGACACCCCTGGGGATACAGCTCCTGAGTGTTGGGGCGCAGCAGGAGAAGCCCCTGTCACCCCCAGAGTGTAGACAGTCTTGGGGGACAGACAGGAGAGCAGAATTAGACGATGTGAACGAGCTCAGGCTGGGGGGCTCTCTGACACCCCTGGGGATACAGCTCCTGAGTGTTGGGGCGCAGCAGGAGACGCCCCTGTCACCCCCAGAGTGTCGACAGTCTTGGGGGACAGACAGGAGAGCAGAATTAGACGATGTGGAAGAGCTCAGGCTGGGGGGCTCTCTGATACCCCTGGGGATACAGCTCCTGAGTGTTGGGGTGCAGCAGGAGAAGTCCCTGTCACCCCCAGAGTGTCGACAGTCTTGGGGGACAGACAGGAGAGCAGAATTAGACGATGTGGACAAGCTCAGGCTGGGGGGCTCTCTGACATCCCTGGGGATACAGCTCCTGAGTGTTGGGGTGCAGCAGGAGAAGTCCCTGTCACCCCCAGAGTGTCGACAGTCTTGGGGGACAGACAGGAGAGCAGAATTAGACGATGTGGACGAGCTCAGGCTGGGGGGCTCTCTGACACCCCTGGGGATACAGCTCCTGGGGTTCGGGGGCGCAGCAGGAGAAGCCCACACTCTGAGAGCAGGCTCAGAGGAGTGGGGGCGCAGGACGAGAGCAGCTCAGACAGGTACTGAGGCGTTGAGCCGTGCAGAGTCTTACAGGTGAGCAGGAGGATCTGGGCCTGGACATGAAACCAGACAGGAAGCCAGTGCAGGGGCTCCAGGACAGGAGTGATGGGATCGCCTGCACTGGACCCGGACAGGACTCTGGACAGACTGGGGTTTGTTCAGGGTGGATTCAGAAACCCCCAGCGAGTGGAGTGTTACAGTGGTCAGTTCTAGTGTTGACCAGTAACGGTTAACGTCGGGCAATATTTCTGAGTGGAAGAAGGAGGTTTTTACCCTCGTGCCCTCGTGCTCGCGCGCACAGGCTCGCGCAAACGTGCCCTCGTGCTCACACAAACATGCACTTGTGTACACTTGTGCCCTCGCCCTGTAGACTGACTGGGTCACAACCGCGGTCCGGTCCGGCCCGGTCTGCCGCTCTGGCGAAGGCATGCCCTCAGCGCCCCTCTCCCCTCCCCAGGTCGCCATGGCGCTGCCTCAGAGGGTTGCCGCGGGCGAGGCGGGGGCGTCACGGCGCCCCCCCCCTGCCCGCCTGCGGGTGGCCGTGCGCCTGCGCCCCTTCATGTCCGCAGAGGACGAGAAGAAAGAGGGGCCGTGTGTGAGGGCTGCTGGGACACAGGGCCTGGAGATCGTCAACTGGAGGAACACGAACGAGACGCTGCACTACCAGTGAGTCCGAGAGAGAGAGACGGGAGCTGTCTGTGTGTCTGTGTGTCTGTGTGTCTGTGTGTCTGTGTGTCTGTGTGTCTGTGTGTCTGTGTGTCTGTGTGTCTGTGTGTCTGTGTGTCTGTGTGTCTTGTGTGTGCCTTGTGTGTCTGTGTGTGTGACAGAGACAGGGGCCACCCCTGACGCTCAGCTCTGCTGCAGGTTTGACATTCTCCACGGGGACAGGAGCTCTCAGCAGGAGGTCTACCTCTCCTCCGTCAGGCCTGTGCTCCCCTTCCTGCTGGCCGGACAGAACGCCAGCGTCTTCGCCTACGGGCCCACGGGGGCAGGTCAGTGTGTGTCTCCTGTCCCCCAGTCCCTCTGTACCCCTCTCCTGCTGCCCTGACCCCTGACCCCCTGTCTTTCCCTCTGCTGCTTCCCTGACCCCTGTCTCCCCCTCTCCTGCTGTCCTGTCTCTCTTCACCCCCAAACCCCCTCTCCTGCTGCCCTGACCCCTGACCCCCTGTCTCTCCCTCTGCTGCTTCCCTGACCCCTGTCTCCCCCTCTCCTGCTGTCCTGTCTCTCTTCACCCCCAAACCCCCTCTCCTGCTGCCCTGACCCCTGACCCCCTGTCTCTCCCTCTGCTGCTTCCCTGACCCCTGACCCCCTGTCTCCCCCTCTCCTGCTGTCCTGTCTCTCTTCACCCCCAAACCCCCTCTCCTGCTGCCCTGACCCCTGACCCCCTGTCTCTCCCTCTGCTGCTTCCCTGACCCCTGACCCCCTGTCTCCCCCTCTCCTGCTGTCCTGTCTCTCTTCACCCCCAAACCCCCTCTCCTGCTGCCCTGACCCCTGACCCCCTGTCTCTCCCTCTCCTGCTGTCCTGTCTCTCTTCACCCCCAAACCCCCTCTCCTGCTGCCCTGACCCCTGACCCCCCTCTCCTGGTGTCCTGTCTCTCTGACCCCTGACCCCTGACCCCTGCAGGGAAGACCCACACCATGCTGGGCAGCGCTGAGCAGCCTGGGATCATCCCGCGAGCCGTCAGGGAGCTCTTCCAGCTGGTCCGCGAGCAGCAGGCCCTTCCGCAGGGCTCCGAGTGGGACTGCAGCATCGGCATGTCCTACCTGGAGATCTACAACGAGAAGGTACTGAGTGTGTGAGGCTGTGTGTGTGAGGGTGTGTGTGAGAGAGCTCAGGGCTCCGAGTGGGACTGCAGCATCGGCATGTCCTACCTGGAGATCTACAACGAGAAGGTACTGGGTGTGTGAGGGTGTGTGTGTGAGGGTGTGTGTGTGAGGGTGTGTGAGAGAGCTCAGGGCTCCGAGTGGGACTGCAGCATCGGCATGTCCTACCTGGAGATCTACAACGAGAAGGTACTGTGTGTGTGAGGCTGTGTGTGTGAGGCTGTGTGTGTGAGGCTGTGTGTGTGAGGCTGTGTGTGTGAGGGTGTGTGTGAGAGAGCTCAGGGCTCTGAGTGGGACTGCAGCATCGGCATGTCCTACCTGGAGATCTACAACGAGAAGGTACTGAGTGTGTGAGGGTGTGTGTGTGAGGGTGTGTGAGAGAGCTCAGGGCTCCGAGTGGGACTGCAGCATCGGCATGTCCTACCTGGAGATCTACAACGAGAAGGTACTGGGTGTGTGAGGCTGTGTGTGTGAGGCTGTGTGTGTGAGGCTGTGTGTGTGAGGGTGTGTGTGAGAGAGCTCAGGGCTCCGAGTGGGACTGCAGCATCGGCATGTCCTACCTGGAGATCTACAACGAGAAGGTACTGAGTGTGTGAGGGTGTGTGTGTGAGGGTGTGTGTGAGAGAGCTCAGGGCTCCGAGTGGGACTGCAGCATCTGCATGTCCTACCTGGAGATCTACAACGAGAAGGTACTGTGTGTGTGAGGCTGTGTGTGTGAGGCTGTGTGTGTGAGGCTGTGTGTGTGAGGCTGTGTGTGTGAGGCTGTGTGTGTGAGGCTGTGTGTGAGAGAGCTCAGGGCTCCGAGTGGGACTGCAGCATCGGCATGTCCTACCTGGAGATCTACAACGAGAAAGTACTGAGTGTGTGAGGGTGTGTGTGTGAGGGTGTGTGTGAGAGAGCTCAGGGCTCCGAGTGGGACTGCAGCATCGGCATGTCCTACCTGGAGATCTACAACGAGAAGGTACTGAGTGTGTGAGGGTGTGTGTGTGAGGGTGTGTGAGAGAGCTCAGGGCTCCGAGTGGGACTGCAGCATCGGCATGTCCTACCTGGAGATCTACAACGAGAAGGTACTGAGTGTGTGAGGGTGTGTGTGAGGCTGTGAGAGAGCTCAGGGCTCCGAGTGGGACTGCAGCATCGGCATGTCCTACCTGGAGATCTACAACGAGAAGGTACTGAGTGTGTGAGGCTGTGTGTGTGAGGGTGTGTGTGAGAGAGCTCAGGGCTCCGAGTGGGACTGCAGCATCGGCATGTCCTACCTGGAGATCTACAACGAGAAGGTACTGGGTGTGTGAGGCTGTGTGTGTGAGGCTGTGTGTGTGAGGCTGTGTGTGTGAGGGTGTGTGTGAGAGAGCTCAGGGCTCCGAGTGGGACTGCAGCATCGGCATGTCCTACCTGGAGATCTACAACGAGAAGGTACTGGGTGTGTGAGGCTGTGTGTGTGAGGCTGTGTGTGTGAGGCTGTGTGTGTGAGGGTGTGTGTGTGAGAGCTCAGGGCTCCGAGTGGGACTGCAGCATCGGCATGTCCTACCTGGAGATCTACAACGAGAAGGTACTGAGTGTGTGAGGGTGTGTGTGTGAGGGTGTGTGAGAGAGCTCAGGGCTCTGAGTGGGACTGCAGCATCGGCATGTCCTACCTGGAGATCTACAACGAGAAGGTACTGAGTGTGTGAGGGTGTGTGAGAGAGCTCAGGGCTCTGAGTGGGACTGCAGCATCGGCATGTCCTACCTGGAGATCTACAACGAGAAGGTACTGGGTGTGTGAGGGTGTGTGTGTGAGGGTGTGTGTGTGAGGCTGTGTGAGAGAGCTCAGGGC